>NW_027142145.1:0-55000 GCF_036365525.1 Heterodontus francisci | reverse complement strand
TTCTTCTTCTTCATCTTCATCTTCATCTTCTTCATCTTCTTCTTCTTCTTCTTCTTCTTCTTCATCTTCATCTTTTCATCTTCATCTTCATCTTCTTCTTCTTCTTCTTCTTATTCATCTTCTTCATCTTCTTCTTCTTCTTCATCTTCATCTTCTTCTTCTTCTTCTTCTTCTTCTTCTTCTTCTTCTTCTTCTTGTTCATCTTCATCTTCATCTTCATCTTCTTCTTCTTCATCTTCATCTTCTTCTCCTCTTCTTCATCTTCTACTTCATCTTCATCTTCTTCATCTTCTTCTTCATCTTCTTCTTCATCGTCTTCATCTTCTTCTTCTTCTTCATCTTCTTCTTCTTCTTCATCTTCATCTTCTTCTCCTCTTCTTCATCTTCTTCTTCATCTTCTTCTTCATCTTCATATTCATCTTCTTCTTCTTCATCTTCTTCATCTTCTTCTTATTCTTCTTCTTCTTCTTCTTCTTCACCTTCTTCATCTTCTTCTTCATCTTCTTCTTCTTCATCTTCATCTTCTTCATCATCTTCATCTTCTTCATCTTCATCTTCTTCTTCTTCTTCTTCTTCATCTTCATCGTCATCTTCATCTTCTTCTTCTTCTTCTTCATCTTCATCTTCTTCATCTTCATCTTCATCTTCTTCTTCATCTTCTTCTTCATCTTCATCTTCATCTTCTTCTTCTTCTTCTTCATCTTCTTCTTCTTCTTCTTCTTCTTCTTCATCTTCATCTTCATCTTCTTCAACTTCTTCTTCTTCTTCTTCTTCTTCTTCTTCTTCATCTTCATCTTTTCAACTTCATCATCATCTTCATCTTCTTCTTCTTCTTCATCTTCTTCATCTTCTTCTTCTTCTTCATCTTCTTCTTCTTCTTCTTCTTCTTCTTCTTCTTCATCTTCATCTTCTTCTCCTCTTCTTCATCTTCTTCTTCATCTTCATCTTCTTCATCTTCTTCTTCATCTTCTTCTTCATCGTCTTCATCTTCTTCTTCTTCTTCATCTTCTTCTTCTTCTTCATCTTCATCTTCTTCTCCTCTTCTTCATCTTCTTCTTCATCTTCTTCTTCATCTTCATCTTCATCTTCTTCTTCTTCATCTTCTTCATCATCATTTTCTTCTTCTTCTTCTTCGTCTTCATCTTCATCTTCATCTTCTTCATCTTCATCATCTTCTTCTTATTCTTCTTCTTCTTCTTCATCTTCTTCATCTTCTTCTTCATCTTCTTCTTCTTCATCTTCATCTTCATCTTCTTCATCATCTTCATCTTCTTCATCTTCATCTTCTTCTTCTTCTTCTTCTTCTTCATCTTCATCGTCATCTTCATCTTCTTCTTCTTCTTCTTCATCTTCATCTTCTTCATCTTCATCTTCATCTTCTTATTCATCTTCTTCTTCATCTTCATCTTCATCTTCTTCTTCATCTTCTTCTTCATCTTCATCTTCAGCTTCTTCATCTTCATCTTCTTCATCTTCATCTTGATCTTCATCTTCATCTTCGTCATCTTCTTCATCTACTTCATCTTCTTCTTCTTCATCTTCTTCTTCATCTTCTTCTTCATCTTCTTCTTCATCTTCATCTTCATCTTCTTCTTCTTCTTCTTCATCTTCTTCTTCTTCTTCTTCTTCTTCTTCATCTTTTCAACTTCATCATCATCTTCATCTTCTTCTTCTTCTTCATCTTCTTCATCTTCTTCTTCTTCATCTTCTTCTTCATCTTCTTCTTCATCTTCTTCTTCATCTTCCTCATCTTCTTCTTCTTCTTCATCTTCTTCTTCTTCATCTTCTTCTTCATCTTCTTCTTCTTCTTCTTCATCTTCTTCATCTTCTTCTTCTTCATCTTCTTCTTCATGTTCGTCATCTTCTTCTTCCTCATCTTCATCTTCATCTTCTTCTTCATCATCTTCATCTTCATCGTCTTCTTCTTCATCTTCATCTTCATCTTCTTCTTCATCTTCATCTTCTTCTTCATCTTCATCTTCATCATCATCTTCATCTTCTTCATCTTCATCGTCTTCTTCATCTTCATCTTCATCTTCTTCATCTTCATCTTCACCTTCTTCATCTTCATCTTCATCTTCATTTTCATCTTCTTCTTCATCTTCTTCTTCATCTTCTTCATCTTCATCTTCATCTTCTTCATCTTCATCTTCACCTTCTTCATCTTCATCTTCATCTTCATTTTCATCTTCTTCTTCATCTTCTTCTTCATCTTCTTCATCTTCATCTTCTTCTTCTTCTTCTTCTTCTTCTTCTTCATCATCATCTTCATCTTCTTCATCTTCTTCTTCATCTTCTTCTTCATCTTCTTCTTCATCTTCTTCTTCATCTTCATCTTCTTCTTCATCTTCATCTTCATCTTCTTCATCTTCATCATCTTCATCTTCATCTTCTTCTTCATCTTCTTCTTCATCTTCATCTTCATCTTCATCTTCATCTTCTTCTTCTGCTTCATCATCTTCATCTTCATCTTCATCTTCTTCTTCATCTTCTTCATCTTCATCTTCATCTTCTTCATCTTCTTCTTCTTCTTCATCTTCTTCTTCTTCATCTTCATCTTCATCTTCATCTTCATCTTCATCTTCATCTTCATCTTCTTCTTCATCTTCTTCTTCATCTTCTTCTTATTCATCTTCTTCTTCTTCTTCTTCATCTTCATCTTCGTCTTCTTCTTCTTCTTCTTCTTCTTCTTCATCTTCATCTTCATCTTCTTCATCTTCATCTTCATCTTCATCTTCATCTTCTTCTTCTTCATCTTCTTCTTCTTCTTCTTCTTCTTCTTCTTCTTCTTCTTCATCTTCATCTTCATCTTCTTCATCATCTTCATCTTCATCTTCATCATCTTCATCTTCATCTTCATCTTCATCTTCTTCTTCATCTTCTTCTTCATCTTCATCTTCATCTTCTTCTTCTTCTTCTTCATCTTCATCTTCATCTTCTTCTTCTTCATCTTCATCTTCATCTTCATCTTCTTCTTCTTCATTTTCATCTTCTTCTTCTTCTTCTTCTTCTTCTACTTCATCTTCATCTTCTTCATCTTCTTCTTCTTCTTCTTCTTCTTCATCTTCATCTTTTCATCTTCATCTTCATCTTCATCTTCTTCTTCTTCTTCATCTTCTTCATCTTCGTCTTCTTCTTCATCTTCATCTTCTTCTTCTTCATCTTCATCTTCTTCTCCTCTTCTTCATCTTCTTCTTCTTCTTCTTCTTCTTCTTCTTCTTCTTCTTCTTCTTCTTCTTCATCTTCTTCTTCTTCTTCATCTTCTTCTTCTTCTTCATCTTCATCTTCTTCTCCTCTTCTTCATCTTCTTATTCTTCTTCATCTTCTTCATCATCTTCTTCTTCATCTTCTTCATCTTCTTCATCTTCTTCTTCTTCTTCATCTTCTTCTTCTTCTTCATCTTCATCTTCTTCTCCTCTTCTTCATCTTCTTCTTCATCTTCTTCTTCATCTTCGTCTTCATCTTCTTCTTCTTCACCTTCTTCATCTTCTTCTTCTTCTTCTTCATCTTCATCTTCATCTTCATCTACTTCATCTTCATCATCTTCTTCTTCTTATTCATCTTCTTCTTCTTCTTCTTCATCTTCTTCATCTTCTTCTTCATCTTCTTCTTCTTCATCTTCATCTTCATCTTCTTCATCATCTTCATCTTCTTCATCTTCTTCTTCTTCTTCTTCTTCTTCTTCTTCTTCTTCTTCATCTTCATCGTCATCTTCATCTTCTTCTTCTTCTTCTTCATCTTCATCTTCTGCATCTTCATCTTCATCTTCTTCTTCATCTTCTTCTTCATCTTCATCTTCATCTTCTTCTTCATCTTCTTCTTCATCTTCATCTTCATCTTCTTCATCTTCTTCATCTTCATTTTAATCTTCATCTTCGTCATCTTCTTCATCTACTTCATCTTCTTCTTCTTCTTCATCTTCTTCTTCATCTTCTTCTTCATCTTCTTCTTCATCTTCATCTTCTTCTTCTTCTTCTTCATCTTCTTCTTCATCTTCTTCATCTTCATCTTCTTCTTCTTCTTCTTCTTCATCTTCATCTTCATCTTCATCTTCTTCATCTTCATCATCTTCTTCTTATTCTTCTTCTTCTTCTTCTTCTTCATCTTCTTCATCTTCTTCTTCTTCTTCTTCATCTTCTTCATCTTCTTCTTCATCTTCTTCATCTTCTTCTTCATCTTCTTCATCTTCATCTTCTTCATCTTCTTCATCTTCTTCTTCTTCATCATCTTCATCTTCATCTTCATCTTCATCTTCATCTTCATCTTCTTCATCTTCTTCTTCTTCATCTTCATCTTCTTCATCTTCTTCTTCATCTTCATCTTCATCTTCATATTCTTCTTCTTCATCTTCTTCTTCTTCTTCTTCATCTTCATCTTCTTCTTCTTCTTCATCTTCATCTTCATCTTCTTCATCTTCTTCTTCATCTTCATCTTCATCTTCATCTTCTTCATCTTATTCTTCTTCTTCTTCATCTTCATCTTATTCTTCTTCTTCATCTTCATCTTCATCTTCTTCATCATCTTCATCTTCTTCATCTACATCTTCATCTTCTTCTTCTTCATCTTCTTCTTCATCTTCATCTTCATCTTCATCTTCATCTTCTTCTTCTTCTTCTTCTTCATCTTCATCTTCATCTTCACCTTCTTCTTCATCTTCTTCTTCTTCTTCTTCTTCTTCATCTTCTTCTTCATCTTCATCTTCATCTTCATCTTCATCTTCTTCATCTTCATCTTCATCTTCATCTTCTTCATCTTCTTCTTCATCTTCATCTTCTTCTTCTTCTTCTTCTTCTTCTTCTTCATCTTCATCTTCATCTTCACCTTCTTCTTCATCTTCTTCTTCTTCTTCTTCTTCTTCATCTTCTTCTTCATCTTCATCTTCATCTTCTTCATCTTCATCTTCATCTTCATCTTCTTCATCTTCTTCTTCATCTTCATCTTCTTCTTCTTCTTCTTCTTCTTCTTCTTCATCTTCTTCATCTTCTTCTTAATCTTCTTCATCTTCTTCATCTTCTTCATCTTCTTCTTTTTCTTCATCTTCTTCATCTTCTTCTTCTTCCTTCATCTTCTTCTTCATCTTCTTCTTCATCTTCATCTTCATCTTCATCTTCTTCATCTTCTTCTTCATCTTCATCTTCATCTTCATCTTCTTCTTCATCCTCTTCATCTTCATCTTCATCTTCTTCATCTTCTTCATCTTCATCTTCTTCTTCTTCTTCTTCATCTTCATCTTCATCTTCATCTTCATCTTCTTCTTCTTCTTCATCTTCTTCTTCTTCATCTTCATCTTCATCTTCTTCATCATCTTCATCTTCTTCATCTTCATCTTCTTCTTCCTCTTCTTCTTCTTCATCTTCATCTTCATCTTCTTCTTCATCTTCTTCATCTTCTTCTTCTTCTTCATCTTCTTCATCTTCTTCTTCTTCTTCATCTTCTTCTTCTTCATCTTCTTCTTCATCTTCTTCTTCATCTTCATCTTCATCTTCTTCTTCATCATCTTCTTCATCTTCTTCTTCTTCATCTTCATCTTCTTCTTCTTCTTCATCTTCATCTTCATCTTCTTCATCATCTTCATCTTCATCATCTTCATCTTCATCTTCATCTTCTTCTTCTTCATCTTCTTCGTCTTCTTCTTCTTCATCATCTTCTTCTTCTTCATCTTCTTCTTCTTCTTCTTCTTCATCTTCATCTTCTTCTTCTTCATCTTCTTCTTCATCTTCTTCTTCATCTTCATCTTCATCTTCTTCTTCATCATCTTCTTCATCTTCTTCTTCTTCATCTTCATCTTCTTCTTCATCTTCATCTTCATCTTCTTCATCATCTTCTTCTTCATCTTCATTTTCATCTTCATCTTCTTCTTCTTCATCTTCTTCTTCTTCTTCTTCTTCGTCTTCTTCTTCTTCATCATCTTCTTCTTCTTCATCTTCTTCTTCTTCTTCTTCTTCTTCTTCATCTTCTTCTTCTTCATCTTCTTCATCTTCTTCTTCTTCTTCATCTTCTTCTTCTTCATCTTCTTCTTCATCTTCATCTTCATCTTCATCTTCATCTTCTTCTTCATCATCTTCTTCATCTTCTTCTTCTTCTTCATCATCTTCTTCATCTTCTTCATCTTCATCTTCTTCTTCATCGTCTTCATCTTCTTCATCTTCATCTTCTTCTTCTTCATCTTCATCTTCATCTTCTTCTTCATCTTCATCTTCATCTTCATCATCTTCATCTTCATCTTCTTCTTCTTCTTCATCTTCATCTTCTTCTTCTTCTTCATCTTCATCTTCTTCATCATCTTCATCTTCATCATCTTCATCTTCATCTTCTTCTTCTTCATCTTCTTCTTCATCTTCATCTTCATCTTCTTCTTCTTCTTCTTCTTCATCTTCATCTTCATCTTCTTCATCTTCTTCTTCTTCATCTTCATCTTCATCTTCTTCTTCATCTTCTTCTTCTTCTTCTTCTTCTTCTTCTTCTTCATCTTCATCATCATCTTCATCTTCTTCATCTTCATCTTCATCGTCTTCTTCATCTTCATCTTCATCATCTTCATCTTCACCTTCTTCATCTTCATCTTCATCTTCATTTTCATCTTCTTCTTCATCTTCTTCTTCATCTTCATCTTCTTCTTCTTCTTCTTCTTCTTCTTCTTCTTCTTCTTCTTCTTCATCTTCATCTTCATCTTCTTCATCTTCTTCTTCATCTTCTCCTTCATCTTCTTCTTCATCTTCTTCTTCATCTTCATCTTCTTCTTCATCTTCATCTTCATCTTCTTCATCTTCATCATCTTCATCTTCATCTTCATCTTCTTCTTCATCTTCTTCTTCATCTTCATCTTCATCTTCATCTTCATCTTCTTCTTCTGCTTCATCATCTTCATCTTCATCTTCATCTTCTTCTTCATCTTCTTCATCTTCATCTTCTTCATCTTCTTCTTCTTCATCTTCTTCTTCTTCATCTTCATCTTCATCTTCATCTTCATCTTCTTCTTCATCTTCTTCTTATTCATCTTCTTCTTCTTCTTCTTCATCTTCATCTTCATCTTCATCTTCTTCATCTTCATCTTCATCTTCATCTTCTTCTTCTTCATCTTCATCTTCATCTTCTTCTTCTTCTTCTTCTTCTTCATCTTCATCTTCATCTTCTTCATCATCTTCATCTTCATCATCTTCATCTTCATCTTCATCTTCATCTTCTTCTTCTTCATCTTCTTCTTCATCTTCATCTTCTTCTTCTTCTTCTTCTTCTTCTTCTTCTTCATCTTCATCTTCATCTTCTTCTTCTTCATCTTCATCTTCATCTTCATCTTCTTCTTCTTCATCTTCATCTTCTTCTTCTTCTTCTTCTTCTACTTCATCTTCATCTTCTTCATCTTCTTCTTCTTCTTCTTCTTCTTCTTCATCTTCATCTTTTCATCTTCATCTTCATCTTCATCTTCTTCTTCTTCTTCATCTTCTTCATCTTCGTCTTCTTCTTCATCTTCATCTTCTTCTTCTTCATCTTCATCTTCTTCTCCTCTTCTTCATCTTCTTCTTCTTCTTCTTCTTCTTCTTCTTCTTCTTCTTCTTCTTCTTCTTCTTCATCTTCTTCTTCTTCATCTTCTTCTTCTTCTTCATCTTCTTCTTCTTCTTCATCTTCATCTTCTTCTTCATCTTCATCTTCTTCTTCATCTTCATCTTCATATTCTTCATCTTCATCTTCATCTTCATCTTCTTCTTCATCTTCTTCTTCATCTTCTTCTTCATCTTCATCTTCATCTTCATCTTCATCTTCTTCATCTTCATCTTCACCTTCTTCATCTTCATCTTCATCTTCATTTTCATCTTCTTCTTCATCTTCTTCTTCATCTTCTTCTTCATCTTCATCTTCTTCTTCTTCTTCTTCTTCTTCTTCTTCTTCTTCTTCATCTTCATCTTCATCTTCTTCATCTTCTTCTTCATCTTCTTCTTCATCTTCATCTTCTTCTTCATCTTCATCTTCATCTTCTTCATCTTCATCATCTTCATCTTCATCTTCTTCTTCATCTTCTTCTTCATCTTCATCTTCATCTTCATCTTCATCTTCTTCTTCTGCTTCATCATCTTCATCTTCATCTTCATCTTCTTCTTCATCTTCTTCATCTTCATCTTCTTCATCTTCTTCTTCTTCTTCATCTTCTTCTTCTTCTTCATCTTCATCTTCATCTTCATCTTCATCTTCTTCTTCATCTTCTTCTTCATCTTCTTATTCATCTTCTTCTTCTTCTTCTTCATCTTCATCTTCGTCTTCTTCTTCTTCTTCTTCTTCTTCTTCTTCATCTTCATCTTCATCTTCATCTTCTTCATCTTCATCTTCATCTTCATCTTCTTCTTCTTCATCTTCATCTTCTTCTTCTTCTTCTTCTTCTTCTTCTTCATCTTCATCTTCATCTTCTTCATCATCTTCATCTTCATCATCTTCATCTTCATCTTCATCTTCATCGTCTTCTTCTTCATCTTCTTCTTCATCTTCATCTTCATCTTCTTCTTCTTCTTCTTCTTCTTCTTCATCTTCATCTTCATCTTCTACTTCTTCATCTTCATCTTCATCTTCATCTTCATCTTCTTCTTCTTCATCTTCATCTTCTTCTTCTTCTTCTTCTTCTACTTCATCTTCATCTTCTTCATCTTCTTCTTCTTCTTCTTCTTCTTCATCTTCATCTTTTCATCTTCATCTTCATCTTCATCTTCTTCTTCTTCATCTTCTTCATCTTCGTCTTCTTCTTCATCTTCATCTTCTTCTTCTTCATCTTCATCTTCTTCTCCTCTTCTTCTTCTTCTTCTTCTTCTTCTTCTTCTTCTTCTTCTTCTTCTTCTTCTTCATCTTCTTCTTCTTCTTCTTCTTCTTCTTCTTCTTCTTCATCTTCTTCTTCTTCTTCATCTTCATCTTCTTCTCCTCTTCTTCATCTTCTTATTCATCTTCATCTTCTTCATCTTCTTCATCATCTTCTTCTTCATCTTCTTCATCTTCTTCATCTTCTTCTTCTTCTTCATCTTCTTCTTCTTCTTCATCTTCATCTTCTTCTCCTCTTCTTCATCATCTTCTTCATCTTCTTCTTCATCTTCGTCTTCATCTTCTTCTTCTTCACCTTCTTCATCTTCTTCTTCTTCTTCTTCATCTTCATCTTCATCTTCATCTTCTTCATCTTCATCTTCTTCTTCTTCTTATTCATCTTCTTCTTCTTCTTCTTCATCTTCTTCATCTTCTTCTTCATCTTCTTCATCTTCTTCTTCATCTTCTTCTTCTTCATCTTCATCTTCATCTTCTTCATCATCTTCATCTTCTTCATCTTCTTCTTCTTCTTCTTCTTCTTCTTCATCTTCATCGTCATCTTCATCTTCTTCTTCTTCTTCTTCATCTTCATCTTCTTCATCTTCATCTTCATCTTCTTCTTCATCTTCTTCTTCATCTTCATCTTCATCTTCTTCTTCATCTTCTTCTTCATCTTCATCTTCATCTTCGTCATCTTCTTCATCTACTTCATCTTCTTCTTCTTCATCTTCTTCTTCATCTTCTTCTTCATTTTCTTCATCTTCTTCTTCTTCTTCTTCATCTTCTTCTTCTTCATCTTCTTCTTCATCTTCTTCTTCTTCTTCTTCTTCTTCTTCTTCATCTTCTTCATCTTCTTCTTCTTCATCTTCTTCTTCATCTTCGTCATCTTCTTCTTCATCATCTTCATCTTCATCTTCATCTTCATCTTCTTCTTCTTCATCTTCATCTTCTTCTTCTTCTTCTTCTTCTACTTCATCTTCATCTTCTTCATCTTCTTCTTCTTCTTCTTCTTCTTCATCTTCATCTTTTCATCTTCATCTTCATCTTCATCTTCTTCTTCTTCATCTTCTTCATCTTCGTCTTCTTCTTCATCTTCATCTTCTTCTTCTTCATCTTCATCTTCTTCTCCTCTTCTTCATCTTCTTCTTCTTCTTCTTCTTCTTCTTCTTCTTCTTCATCTTCATCTTCATCTTCATCTTCATCTTCATCTTCATCTTCTTCTCCTCTTCTTCATCTTCTTATTCATCTTCATCTTCTTCATCTTCTTCATCATCTTCTTCTTCATCTTCTTCATCTTCTTCATCTTGTTCTTCTTCTTCATCTTCTTCTTCTTCTTCATCTTCATCTTCTTCTCCTCTTCTTCATCATCTTCTTCATCTTCTTCTTCATCTTCGTCTTCATCTTCTTCTTCTTCACCTTCTTCATCTTCTTCTTCTTCTTCTTCATCTTCATCTTCATCTTCATCTTCTTCATCTTCATCATCTTCTTCTTCTTATTCATCTTCTTCTTCTTCTTCTTCATCTTCTTCATCTTCTTCTTCATCTTCTTCATCTTCTTCTTCATCTTCTTCTTCTTCATCTTCATCTTCATCTTCTTCATCATCTTCATCTTCTTCATCTTCTTCTTCTTCTTCTTCTTCTTCTTCTTCATCTTCATCGTCATCTTCATCTTCTTCTTCTTCTTCTTCATCTTCATCTTCTTCATCTTCATCTTCATCTTCTTCTTCATCTTCTTCTTCATCTTCATCTTCATCTTCTTCTTCATCTTCTTCTTCATCTTCATCTTCATCTTCTTCATCTTCTTCATCTTCATCTTCATCTTCATCTTCATCTTCGTCATCTTCTTCATCTACTTCATCTTCTTCTTCATCTTCTTCTTCATCTTCTTCTTCATCTTCATCTTCTTCTTCTTCTTCTTCATCTTCTTCTTCATCTTCTTCATCTTCTTCTTCTTCTTCTTCTTCATCTTCTTCTTCTTCATCTTCTTCTTCATCTTCTTCTTCATCTTCTTCATCTTCATCATCTTCTTCTTCTTCATCTTCTTCTTCATCTTCTTCTTCATCTTCTTCATCTTCTTCTTCTTCTTCTTCATCTTCTTCTTCTTCATCTTCTTCTTCATCTTCTTCTTCTTCTTCTTCTTCTTCATCTTCTTCATCTTCTTCTTCTTCATCTTCTTCTTCATCTTCTTCTTCATCATCTTCATCTTCATCTTCTTCTTCTTCATCTTCATCTTCATCGTCTTCTTCTTCATCTTCATCTTCATCTTCTTCTTCATCTTCATCTTCATCATCATCTTCATCTTCTTCATCTTCATCTTCATCCTCTTCTTCATCTTCATCTTCATCTTCATCTTCTTCATCTTCATCTTCACCTTCTTCATCTTCATCTTCATCTTCATCTTCATCTTCTTCTTCTTCTTCTTCTTCATCTTCATCTTCATCTTCTTCTTCTTCTTCTTCTTCTTCTTCTTCATCTTCATCTTCATCTTCATCTTCTTCATCTTCTTCTTCATCTTCTTCTTCATCTTCTTCTTCATCTTCATCTTCATCTTCATCTTCTTCATCTTCATCATCTTCATCTTCATCTTCATCTTCTTCTTCATCTTCATCTTCATCTTCATCTTCATCTTCATCTTCTTCTTCTGCTTCATCATCTTCATCTTCATCTTCATCTTCATCTTCATCTTCTTCTTCATCTTCTTCTTCATCTTCATCTTCTTCATCTTCTTCTTCTTCTTCATCTTCTTCTTCTTCATCATCTTCATCTTCATCTTCATCTTCATCTTCATCTTCTTCTTCATCTTCTTCTTCATCTTCTTCTTCATCTTCTTCATCTTATTCATCTTCTTCTTCTTCTTCAACTTCGTCTTCTTCTTCTTCTTCTTCTTCTTCATCTTCATCTTCATCTTCTTCTTCTTCTCCTTCTTCATCTTCATCTTCTTCATCTTCTTCTTCTTCTTCTTCTTCTTCTTCTTCTTCTTCATCTTCTTCATCTTCATCTTCATCTTCATCTTCATCTTCTTCATCTTCTTCATCTTCATCTTCATCGTCTTCATCTTCATCTTCTTCATCTTCTTCTTCATCTTCTTCATCTTCTTCATCTTCTTCTTATTCTTCATCTTCTTCTTCTCCTTCATCTTCATCTTCTTCTCCTCTTCTTCATCTTCTTCTTCATCTTCATCTTCTTCTTCTTCATCTTCTTCTTCTTCTTCTTCTTCTTCTACTTCATCTTCATCTTCATCTTCTTCATCTTCTTCTTATTATTCTTCTTCTTATTCTTCTTCTTCTTCTTCTTCTTCATCTTCTTCATCTTCTTATTCATCTTCTTCATCTTCTTCTTCATCTTCTTCTTCTTCTTCTTCTTCTTCTTCGCCTTCATCGTCATCTTCATCATCTTCTTCTTCTTCTTCATCATCTTCATCTTCATCTTCATCTTCTTCTTCATTATCATCTTCATCTTCATCTTCATCTTCTTCTTCTTCTTCTTCATCTTCTTCTTCATCTTCATCTTCATCTTCATCTTCATCATCTTCATCATCATCTTCATCTTCATCTTCATCTTCATCTTCATCTTCATCTTCTTCATCTTCTTCTTCTTCTTCTTCATCATCTTCTTCTTCTTCTTCATCATCTTCTTCTTCATCTTCTTCTTCATCTTCATCTTCTTCATCTTCTTCATCTTCATCTTCATCTTCATCATCTTCTTCATCTTCTTCTTCTTCATCTTCATCTTCTTCTTCTTCATCTTCTTCTTCATCTTCTTCTTCATCTTCATCTTCATCTTCTTCTTCTTCATCTTCTTCTTCATCTTCTTCATCTTCTTCTTCTTCTTCTTCATCTTCTTCTTCTTCATCTTCTTCTTCATCTTCTTCTTCTTCTTCTTCTTCTTCTTCTTCTTCATCTTCTTCATCTTCTTCATCTTCTTCTTCTTCATCTTCTTCTTCATCTTCGTCATCTTCTTCTTCATCATCTTCATCTTCATCTTCTTCTTCTTCATCTTCATCTTCATCGTCTTCTTCATCATCATCTTCTTCTTCTTCATCTTCATCTTCTTCTTCATTTTCATCTTCATCTTCATCTTCATCTTCTTCATCTTCATCTTCATCTTCTTCTTCATCTTCATCTTCTTCATCTTCATCTTCACCTTTTTCATCTTCATCTTCAGCTTCATCTTCATCTCCATCTTCTTCTTCATCTTCTTCTTCATCTTCATCTTCATCTTCTTCTTCATCTTCTTCTTCTGCTTCATCTTCATCTTCTTCGTCTTCTTCTTCATCTTCTTCTTCATCTTCTTCTTCATCTTCTTCTTCATCTTCTTCTTCTTCATCTTCTTCTTCATCTTCTTCTTCATCTTCTTCCTCTTCATCATCTTCTTCTTCTTCATCTTCTTCTTCATCTTCTTCTTCATCTTCTTCATCTTCTTCTTCTTCTTCTTCTTCATCTTCTTCTTCTTCATCTTCTTCTTCATCTTCTTCTTCTTCTTCTTCTTCTTCATCTTCTTCATCTTCTTCTTCTTCTTCATCTTCTTCTTCATCTTCGTCATCTTCTTCTTCATCATCTTCATCTTCTTCTTCTTCATCTTCATCTTCATCGTCTTCTTCTTCATCTTCATCTTCTTCTTCATCTTCATCTTCATCATCATCTTCATCTTCTTCATCTTCATCTTCATTTTCTTCTTCATCTTCATCTTCATCTTCATCTTCTTCATCTTCATCTTCACCTTCTTCATCTTCATCTTCATCTTCATCTTCATTTTCTTCTTCATCTTCTTCTTCTTCTTCATCTTCATCTTCATCTTCATCTTCTTCTTCTTCTTCTTCTTCATCTTCATCTTCATCTTCTTCATCTTCTTCTTCATCTTCATCTTCTTCATCTTCATCATCTTCATCTTCATCTTCATCTTCATCTTCTTCTTCATCTTCTTCATCTTCATCTTCATCTTCATCTTCATCTTCTTCTTCTGCTTCATCATCTTCATCTTCATCTTCATCTTCATCTTCATCTTCATCTTCTTCTTCATCTTCTTCTTCATCTTCATCTTCTTCATCTTCTTCTTCTTCTTCTTCATCTTCTTCTTCTTCATCATCTTCATCTTCGTCTTCATCGTCATCTTCTTCTTCATCTTCTTCTTCATCTTCTTCATCTTCTTCTTCATCTTCTTCATCTTATTCATCTTCTTCTTCTTCTTCTTCATCTTCATCTTCGTCTTCTTCTTCATCTTCTTCTTCTTCATCTTCATCTTCATCTTCATCTTCATCTTCATCTTCTTCTCCTTCTTCATCTTGATCTTCTTCATCTTCTTCTTCTTCTTCTTCTTCTTCTTCTTCTTCATCTTCTTCATCTTCATCTTCATCTTCATGTTCATCTTCTTCATCTTCTTCATCTTCATCTTCATCTTCTTCATCTTCATCTTCTTCATCTTCTTCTTCATCTTCTTCATCTTCTTCATCTTCTTCTTCTTCTTCATCTTCTTCATCTTCTTCATCTTCTTCTTCAACTTCTTCATCTTCTTCATCTTCTTCTTCTTCTTCATCTTCTTCTTCTCCTTCATCTTCATCTTCTTCTCCTCTTCTTCATCTTCATCTTCATCTTCATCTTCATCTTCATCTTCGTCTTCATCTTCTTCATCTTCATCTTCATCTTCTTCTTCATCTTCATCTTCATCTTCATCTTCTTCATCTTCATCTTCATCTTCTTCTTCATCTTCATCTTCTTCTTCTTCTTCTTCTTCATCTTCTTCATCTTCTTCTTCATCTTCTTCTTCACCTTCATCTTCATCTTCATCATCTTCATCTTCATCATCTTCATCTTCATCTTCATCTTCTTCTTCATCTTCATCTTCATCTTCTTCTTCATCTTCTGCATCTTCAGCTTCATCTTCATCTTCATCTTCATCTTCTTCTTCATCTTCATCTTCATCTTCTTCTTCATCTTCTTCTTCTTCTTCATCTTCATCTTCATCTTCTTCTCCTTCTTCATCTTCATCTTCATCTTCTTCTTCTTCATCTTCATCTTCATCTTCTTCTTCATCTCCTTCTTCATCTTCATCTTCTTCTTCTTCTTCTTCTTCATCTTCTTCATCTTCTTCTTCATCTTCTTCTTCACCTTCATCTTCATCTTCATCATCTTCATCTTCATCATCTTCATCTTCATCTTCATCTTCTTCTTTATCTTCATCTTCATCTTCTTCTTCTTCTTCATCTTCTGCATCTTCATCTTCATCTTCATCTTCATCTTCATCTTCTTCTTCATCTTCATCTTCATCTTCATCTTCTTCTTCATCTTCTTCTTCTTCATCTTCATCTTCATCTTCATCTTCTTCTTCTTCATCTTCATCTTCATCTTCATCTTCTTCTTCTGCTTCATCATCTTCATCTTCATCTTCATCTTCATCTTCATCTTCTTCTTCATCTTCTTCATCTTCATCTTCTTCATCTTCTTCTTCTTCTTCATCTTCTTCTTCTTCTTCATCTTCATCTTCATCTTCATCTTCTTCTTCTTCATCTTCTTCATCTTCTTCTTCTTCATCTTCTTCATCTTCTTCTTCTTCTTCATCTTCTTCTTCTTCTTCATCTTCATCTTCTTCTCCTCTTCTTCATCTTCTTCTTCATCTTCTTCTTCATCTTCGTCTTCATCTTCTTCTTCTTCACCTTCTTCATCTTCTTCTTCTTCTTCTTCATCTTCATCTTCATCTTCATCTTCTTCATCTTCATCATCTTCTATTTCTTATTCATCTTCTTCTTCTTCTTCTTCATCTTCTTCATCTTCTTCTTCATCTTCTTCATCTTCTTCATCTTCTTCTTCTTCATCTTCATCTTCATCTTCTTCATCATCTTCATCTTCTTCATCTTCTTCTTCTTCTTCTTCTTCTTCATCTTCATCGTCATCTTCATCTTCTTCTTCTTCTTCTTCATCTTCATCTTCTTCATCTTCTTCTTCATCTTCTTCTTCATCTTCTTCTTCATCTTCATCTTCATCTTCTTCTTCATCTTCTTCTTCATCTTCATCTTCATCTTCTTCATCTTCTTCATCTTCATCTTCATCTTCATCTTCGTCATCTTCTTCATCTACTTCATCTTCTTCTTCTTCATCTTCTTCTTCATCTTCTTCTTCATCTTCTTCTTCATCTTCATCTTCTTCTTCTTCTTCTTCATCTTCTTCTTCATCTTCTTCATCTTCTTCTTCTTCTTCTTCTTCATCTTCTTCTTCTTCATCTTCTTCTTCATCTTCTTCTTCATCTTCTTCATCTTCATCATCTTCTTCTTCTTCATCTTCTTCTTCATCTTCTTCTTCATCTTCTTCATCTTCTTCTTCTTCTTCTTCATCTTCTTCTTCTTCATCTTCTTCTTCATCTTCTTCTTCTTCTTCTTCTTCTTCTTCATCTTCTTCATCTTCTTCTTCTTCATCTTCTTCTTCATCTTCGTCATCTTCTTCTTCATCATCTTCATCTTCATCTTCTTCTTCTTCATCTTCATCGTCTTCTTCTTCATCTTCATCTTCATCTTCTTCTTCATCTTCATCTTCATCATCATCTTCATCTTCTTCATCTTCATCTTCATCCTCTTCTTCATCTTCATCTTCATCTTCATCTTCTTCATCTTCTTCATCTTCATCTTCTTCATCTTCTTCTTCATCTTCTTCATCTTCTTCTTATTCTTCATCTTCTTCTCCTCTTCTTCATCTTCTTCTTCATCTTCATCTTCTTCTTCTTCATCTTCTTCTTCTTCTTCTTCTTCTTCTTCTTCTTCTTCATCTTCATCTTCATCTTCTTCATCTTCATCATCTTCTTCTTATTATTCTTCTTCTTATTCTTCTTCTTCTTCTTCTTCTTCATCTTCTTCATCTTCTTATTCATCTTCTTCATCTTCTTCTTCATCTTCTTCTTCTTCTTCTTCTTCTTCTTCTTCTTCTTCTTCTTCGCCTTCATCGTCATCTTCATCATCTTCTTCTTCTTCTTCATCATCTTCATCTTCATCTTCATCTTCTTCTTCATTATCATCTTCATCTTCATCTTCATCTTCTTCTTCTTCTTCTTCATCTTCTTCTTCATCTTCATCTTCATCTTCATCTTCATCATCTTCATCATCATCTTCATCTTCATCTTCATCTTCTTCATCTTCATCTTCATCTTCATCTTCATCTTCATCTTCTTCATCTTCTTCTTCTTCTTCTTCATCATCTTCTTCTTCTTCTTCATCATCTTCTTCTTCATCTTCTTCTTCATCTTCATCTTCTTCATCTTCTTCATCTTCATCTTCATCTTCATCATCTTCTTCATCTTCTTCATCTTCTTCTTCTTCATCTTCATCTTCTTCTTCTTCATCTTCTTCTTCATCTTCTTCTTCATCTTCTTCTTCATCTTCATCTTCATCTTCTTCTTCTTCTTCTTCATCTTCTTCTTCATCTTCTTCATCTTCTTCTTCTTCTTCTTCATCTTCTTCTTCTTCATCTTCTTCTTCATCTTCTTCTTCTTCTTCTTCTTCTTCTTCATCTTCTTCATCTTCTTCATCTTCTTCTTCTTCTTCATCTTCTTCTTCATCTTCGTCATCTTCTTCTTCATCATCTTCATCTTCATCTTCTTCTTCTTCATCTTCATCTTCATCGTCTTCTTCATCTTCATCTTCTTCTTCTTCATCTTCATCTTCTTCTTCATTTTCATCTTCATCTTCATCTTCTTCATCTTCATCTTCATCTTCTTCTTCATCTTCATCTTCTTCATCTTCATCTTCACCTTCTTCATCTTCATCTTCAGCTTCATCTTCATCTTCTTCGTCTTCTTCTTCATCTTCTTCTTCATCTTCTTCTGCATCTTCTTCTTCATCTTCTTCTTCTTCATCTTCTTCTTCATCTTCTTCTTCATCTTCTTCATCTTCATCATCTTCTTCTTCTTCATCTTCTTCTTCATCTTCTTCTTCATCTTCTTCATCTTCTTCTTCTTCTTCTTCTTCATCTTCTTCTTCTTCATCTTCTTCTTCATCTTCTTCTTCTTCTTCTTCTTCTTCTTCTTCATCTTCTTCATCTTCTTCTTCATCTTCATCTTCATCTTCATCTTCTTCTTCATCTTCTTCTTCATCTTCTTCATCTTCTTCTTATTCATCTTCTTCTTCTTCTTCTTCTTCATCTTCATCTTCGTCTTCTTCTTCTTCTTCTTCTTCTTCCTCATCTTCATCTTCATCTTCATCTTCTTCATCTTCATCTTCATCTTCATCTTCTTCTTCTTCATCTTCATCTTCATTTTCTTCTTCTTCTTCTTCTTCTTCTTCATCTTCATCTTCATCTTCATCTTCTTCATCATCTTCATCTTCATCATCTTCATCTTCATCTTCATCTTCTTAATCTTCATCTTCATCTTCATCTTCTTCTTCTTCTTCTTCTACATCTTCATCTTCATCTTCATCTTCATCTTCATCTTCTTCATCTTCTTCTTCTTCATCTTCATCTTCATCTTCATCTTCTTCTTCATCTTCTTCTTCATCTTCATCTTCATCTTCATCTTCATCTTCATCTTCATCTTCTTCTTCATCTTCTTCATCTTCTTCTTATTCATCTTCTTCTTCTTCTTCTTCATCTTCATCTTCGTCTTCTTCTTCTTCTTCTTCTTCATCTTCATCTTCATCTTCATCTTCATCTTCTTCATCTTCATCTTCATCTTCTTCTTCTTCATCTTCATCTTCTTCTTCTTCTTCTTCTTCTTCTTCTTCATCTTCATCTTCATCTTCTTCATCATCTTCATCTTCATCATCTTCATCTTCATCTTCATCTTCTTCTTCTTCATCTCCTTCTTCATCTTCATCTTCATCTTCATCTTCATCTTCTTCTTCTTCTTCTTCTTCTTCATCTTCATCTTCATCTTCATCTTCTTCATCTTATTCTTCTTCATCTTCATCTTCATCTTCTTCTTCTTCATCTTCATCTTCTTCTTCTTCTTCTTCTTCTTCTTCATCTTCATCTTCTTCATCTTCTTCTTCTTCTTCTTCTTCTTCATCTTCATCTTTTCATCTTCATCTTCATCTTCATCTTCATCTTCTTCTTCATCTTCTTCTTCTTCTTCTTCATCTTCATCTTCATCTTCTTCTTCTTCTTCATCTTCTTCTTCATCTTCTTCTTCATCTTAATCTTCTTCATCTTAATCTTCTTCATCTTCATCATCTTCATCTTCATCTTCATCTTCATCTTCATCTTCTTCTTCATCTTCATCTTCATCTTCTTCTTCTGCTTCATCATCTTCATCTTCATCTTCATCTTCATCTTCATCTTCTTCTTCATCTTATTCATCTTCATCTTCTTCTTCATCTTCTTCGTCTTCATCATCTTCATCTTCATCTTCATCTTCATCTTCTTCTTCATCTTCTTCTTCATCTTCTTCTTCATCTTCTTCATCTTCTTCATCTTATTCATCTTCTTCTTCTTCTTCTTCATCTTCATCTTCTTCTTCTTCTTCTTCTTCTTCTTCTTCTTCTTCTTCTTCTTCATCTTCATCTTCATCTTCATCTTCTTCTTCTTCTCCATCTTCATCTTCATCTTCTTCATCTTCTTCTTCTTCTTCTTCTTCTTCTTCTTCATCTTCTTCATCTTCATCTTCATCTTCATCTTCATCTTCTTCATCTTCTTCATCTTCATCTTCATCTTCATCTTCTTCATCTTCATCTTCTTCATCTACTTCTTCATCTTCTTCATCTTCTTCATCTTCTTCTTCTTCTTCATCTTCATCTTCTTCTCCTCTTCTTCATCTTCTTCTTCATCTTCTTCTTCATCTTCGTCTTCATCTGCTTCTTCTTCACCTTCTTCATCTTCTTCTTCATCTACTTCATCTTCATCTTCATCTTCATCTTAATCTTCTTCATCTTCATCATCTTCTTCTTCTTATTCATCTTCTTCTTCTTCTTCTTCATCTTCTTCATCTTCTTCTTCATCTTCTTCATCTTCTTCATCTTCTTCTTCTTCATCTTCATCTTCATCTTCTTCATCATCTTCATCTTCTTCATCTTCTTCTTCTTCTTCTTCTTCTTCTTCTTCTTCATCTTCATCGTCATCTTCATCTTCTTCTTCTTCTTCTTCATCTTCATCTTCTTCATCTTCATCTTCATCTTCTTCTTCATCTTCTTCTTCATCTTCATCTTCATCTTCTTCTTCATCTTCATCTTCATCTTCTTCATCTTCTTCATCTTCATCTTCATCTTCATCTTCGTCATCTTCTTCATCTACTTCATCATCTTCTTCTTCATCTTCTTCTTCAACTTCTTCTTCATCTTCTTCTTCATCTTCATCTTCATCTTCTTCTTCTTCTTCTTCATCTTCTTCTTCATCTTCTTCATCTTCTTCTTCTTCTTCTTCATCTTCTTCTTCTTCATCTTCTTCTTCATCTTCTTCTTCATCTTCTTCATCTTCATCATCTTCTTCTTCTTCATCTTCTTCTTCATCTTCTTCTTCATCTTCTTTTTCTTCTTCATCTTCTTCTTCTTCATCTTCTTCTTCTTCATCTTCTTCTTCATCTTCTTCTTCTTCTTCTTCTTCTTCATCTTCTTCATCTTCTTCTTCTTCATCTTCTTCTTCATCTTCGTCATCTTCTTCTTCATCATCTTCATCTTCTTCTTCTTCATCTTCATCTTCATCGTCTTCTTCTTCATCTTCATCTTCTTCTTCCTCTTCATCTTCATCTTCATCATCATCTTCATCTTCTTCATCTTCATCTTCATCTTCTTCTTCATCTTCATCTTCATCTTCTTCATCTTCATCTTCACCTTCTTCATCTTCATCTTCATCTTCATCTTCATCTTCTTCTTCATCTTCTTCTTCTTCATCTTCATCTTCTTCTTCTTCTTCTTCTTCATCTTCTTCTTCATCTTCTTCTTCATCTTCTTCTTCATCTTAATCTTCTTCATCTTCATCATCTTCATCTTCATCTTCATCTTCATCTTCATCTTCTTCTTCATCTTCTTCTTCATCTTCATCTTCATCTTCTTCTTCTGCTTCATCATCTTCATCTTCATTTTCATCTTCATCTTCATCTTCGTCTTCTTCTTCATCTTCATCTTCTTCATCTTCTTCTTCTTCTTCATCTTCTTCTTCTTCATCATCTTCATCTTCATCTTCATCTTCATCTTCATCTTCATCTTCATCTTCATCTTCTTCTTCATCTTCTTCATCTTCTTCTTCATCTTCTTCATCTTATTCATCTTCTTCTTCTTCTTCTTCTTCTTCTTCTTCTTCTTCTTCTTCTTCTTCTTCATCTTCATCTTCATCTTCATCTTCTTCTTCTTCTCCTTCTTCATCTTCATCTTCTTCATCTTCTTCTTCTTCTTCTTCTTCTTCTTCTTCTTCTTCTTCATCTTCTTCATCTTTATCTGCATCTTCATCTTCTTCATCTTCTTCATCTTCATCTTCATCTTCTTCATCTTCATCTTCTTCATCTTCTTCTTCATCTTCTTCATCTTCTTCATCTTTTTCTTCTTCTTCATCTTCTTCTTCTCCTTCATCTTCATCTTCTTCTCCTCTTCTTCATCTTCTTCTTCATCTTCTTCTTCATCTTCATCTTCATCTTCTTCTTCTTCATCTTCTTCTTCTTCTTCTTCTTCTTCATCTTCATCTTCATCTTCTTCATCTTCATCATCTTCTTCTTATTATTCTTCTTCTTATTCTTCTTCTTCTTCTTCTTCTTCATCTTCTTCATCTTCTTCTTCATCTTCTTCATCTTCTTCTTCATCTTCTTCTTCTTCTTCTTCTTCTTCTTCTTCACCTTCATCGTCATCTTCATCATCTTCTTCTTCTTCTTCATCATCTTCATCTTCATCTTCATCTTCTTCTTCATTATCATCTTCATCTTCATCTTCATCTTCTTCTTCTTCTTCTTCATCTTCTTCTTCATCTTCATCTTCATCTTCATCATCTTCATCATCATCTTCATCTTCATCTTCTTCATCTTCATCTTCATCTTCATCTTCTTCATCTTCTTCTTCTTCTTCTTCACCATCTTCTTCTTCTTCTTCATCATCTTCTTCTTCATCTTCATCTTCTTCTTCATCTTCATCTTCATCTTCATCTTCTTCATCTTCTTCATCTTCATCTTCATCTTCATCATCTTCTTCATCTTCTTCATCTTCTTCTTCTTCATCTTCATCTTCTTCTTCTTCATCTTCTTCTTCATCTTCTTCTTCATCTTCTTCTTCATCTTCCTCTTCATCTTCTTCTTCTTCTTCTTCATCTTCTTCTTCATCTTCTTCATCTTCTTCTTCTTCTTCTTCATCTTCTTCTTCTTCATCTTTTTCTTCATCTTCTTCTTCTTCTTCATCTTCTTCATCTTCTTCATCTTCTTCTTCTTCATCTTCTTCTTCATCTTCGTCATCTTCTTCTTCATCATCTTCATCTTCATCTTCTTCTTCTTCATCTTCATCTTCATCTTCATCGTCTTCATCTTCATCTTCATCTTCTTCTTCTTCATCTTCATCTTCTTCTTCATCTTCATCTTCATCTTCATCTTCATCTTCATCTTCATCTTCATCTTCTTCATCTTCATCTTCATCTTCTTCTTCATCTTCATCTTCATCTTCTTCATCTTCATCTTCACCTTCTTCATCTTCATCTTCAGCTTCATCTTCATCTTCATCTTCTTCTTCATCTTCTTCTTCATCTTCATCTTCATCTTCTTCTTCTTCTTCTTCTTCTGCTTCATCTTCATCTTCTTCGTCTTCTTCTTCATCTTCTTCTTCATCTTCTTCTTCATCTTCTTCTTCATCTTCATCTTCATCTTCATCTTCTTCATCTTCATCTTCATCATCTTCATCTTCATCTTCATCTTCATCTTCTTCTTCATCTTCTTCATCTTCATCTTCATCTTCATCGTCATCTTCTTCTTCATCTTCATCTTCATCTTTATCTTCTTCTTCTGCTTCATCTTCTTCATCTTCATCTTCTTCTTCATCTTCATCTTCTTCATCTTCATCTTCATCTTTATCTTCTTCTTCTGCTTCATCTTCTTCATCTTCATCTTCATCTTCTTCTTCATCTTCATCTTCTTCATCTTCTTCTTCTTCATCTTCTTCTTCTTCATCATCTTCATCTTCATCTTCATCTTCATCTTCATCTTCTTCTTCTGCTTCATCTTCTTCATCTTCATCTTCATCTTCTTCTTCATCTTCTTCATCTTCTTCTTCTTCATCTTCTTCTTCTTCATCTTCATCTTTATCTTCTTCTTCTTCATCTTCTTCATCTTCATCTTCATCTACATCTTCTTCTTCATCTTCATCTTCATCTTCTTCATCTTCCTCTTCATCTTCTTCATCTTCTTCATCTTCTTCATCTTCTTCTTCTCCTTCATCTTCATCTTCTTCTCCTCTTCTTCATCTACTTCTTCATCTTCTTCTTCATCTTCATCTTCATCTTCATCTTCTTCTTCTTCTTCTTCTTCTTCTTCATCTTCATCTTCGTCTTCATCTTCATCTACATCTTCATCTTCTTCATCTTCATCATCTTCTGCTTCTTATTCTTCTTCTTCTTCTTCATCTTCTTCATCTTCTTCTTCATCTTCTTCATCTTCTTCTTCATCTTCTTCTTCTTCATCTTCATCTTCATCTTCTTCATCATCTTCATCTTCTTCATCTTCTTCTTCATCTTCTTCTTCTTCATCTACATCTTCATCTTCTTCATCATCTTCATCTTCTTCATCTTCATCTTCATCTTCAACTTCTTCTTCTTCTTCTTCTTCTTCTTCTTCTTCTTCTTCTTCAGCTTCATCGTCATCTTCATCTTCTTCTTCTTCTTCATCTTCATCTTCTTCATCTTCATCTTCATCTTCTTCTTCATCTTCTTCTTCTTCATCTTCATCTTCATCTTCATCTTCTTCTTCATCTTCTTCTTCATCTTCATCTTCATCTTCATCTTCTTCTTCTTCTTCATCTTCATCTTCTTCATCTTCATCTTCATCTTCATCTTCATCATCTTCTTCATCTACTTCATCTTCTTCTTCTTCATCTTCATCTTCTTCTTCTTCATCTTCTTCTTCTTCTTCATCTTCTTCATCTTCTTCATCTTCTTTTTCTTCATCTTCTTCTTCATCTTCTTCATCTTCTTCTTCATCATCTTCATCTTCATCTTCTTCTTCTTCATCTTCATCTTCATCGTCTTCTTCTTCATCTTCATCTTCATCTTCTTCTTCTTCGTCTTCATCTTCATCTTCATCTTCATCTTCGTCTTCATCTTCTTCATCTTCATCTTCTTCTTCATCTTCATCTTCATCTTCATCTTCTTCATCTTCATCTTCATCTTCATCTTCTTCTTCATCTTCATCTTGATCTTCATCTTCTTCATCTTCTTCTTCACCTTCATCTTCATCTTCATCATCTTCATCTTCATCATCTTCATCTTCATCTTCATCTTCATCTTCATCTTCATCTTCTTCTTCATCTTCATCTTCATCTTCTTCTTCATCTTCTTCTTCTTCATCTTCATCTTCATCTTCTTCTTCTTCTTCATCTTCATCTTCATCTTCTTCTTCTTCATCTTCATCTTCATCTTCTTCTTCATCTTCTTCTTCATCTTCATCTTCTTCTTCTTCTTCTTCTTCATCTTCTTCATCTTCTTCTTCATCTTCTTCTTCACCTTCATCTTCATCTTCATCATCTTCATCTTCATCATCTTCATCTTCATCTTCATCTTCTTCTTCATCTTCTGCATCTTCATCTTCATCTTCATCTTCTTCTTCATCTTCATCTTCATCTTCTTCTTCTTCTTCATCTTCTTCTTCTTCATCTTCATCTTCATCTTCATCTTCTTCTTCTTCTTCATCTTCATCTTCATCTTCTTCTTCTTCATCTTCATTTTCATCTTCATCTTCTTCTTCTGCTTCATCATCTTCATCTTCATCTTCATCTTCATCTTCTTCCTCATCTTCTTCATCTTCATCTTCTTCATCTTCTTCTTCTTCTTCATCTTCTTCTTCATCTTCATCTTCATCTTCATCTTCATCTTCTTCTTCATCTTCTTCTTCATCTTCTTCTTCATCTTCTTCATCTTCTTCTTATTCATCTTCTTCTTCTTCTTCATCTTCATCTTCGTCTTCTTCTTCTTCTTCTTCTTCTTCATCTTCATCTTCATCTTCATCTTCTTCATCTTCATCTTCATCTTCATCTTCTTCTTCTTCTTCATCTTCATCTTCATCTTCTTCATCATCTTCATCTTCATCATCTTCATCTTCATCTTCTTCTTCTTCATCTCCTTCTTCATCTTCATCTTCATCTTCATCTTCTTCTTCTTCTGCTTCTTCTTCTTCTTCATCTTCATCTTCATCTTCTTCTTCTTCATCTTCATCTTCATCTTCATCTTCTTCTTCTTCATCTTCATCTTCTTCTTCTTCTTCTTCTTCATCTTCATCTTCATCTTCTTCATCTTCTTCTTCTTCTTCTTCTTCATCTTCATCTTTTCATCTTCATCTTCATCTTCTTCTTCTTCTTCTTCATCTTCTTCATCTTCGTCTTCTTCTTCATCTTCATCTTCTTCATCTTCTTCTTCTTCTTCTTCTTCTTCTTCTTCATCTTCTTCATCTTCTTCATCTTCTTCTCCTCTTCTTCATCTTCTTATTCATCTTCATCTTCTTCATCTTCTTCATCATCTTCTTCATCTTCTTCATCTTCTTCATCTTCTTCTTCATCTTCATCTTCTTCTCCTCTTCTTCATCTTCTTCTTTTTCATCTTCATCTTCATCTTCTTCATCATCTTCATCTTCTTCATCTTCATCTTCATCTTCAACTTCTTCTTCTTCTTCTTCTTCTTCTTCTTCTTCTTCTTCTTCTTCACCTTCATCGTCATCTTCATCTTCTTCTTCTTCTTCATCTTCATCTTCTTCATCTTCATCTTCATCTTCTTCTTCATCTTCTTCTTCTTCATCTTCATCGTCATCTTCATCTTCTTCTTCATCTTCTTCTTCATCTTCATCTTCATCTTCATCTTCTTCTTCTTCATCTTCATCTTCTTCATCTTCATCTTCATCTTCATCTTCATCATCTTCTTCATCTACTTCATCTTCTTCTTCTTCATCTTCATCTTCTTCTTCTTCTTCTTCATCTTCTTCTTCTTCTTCATCTTCTTCATCTTCTTTTTCTTCATCTTCTTCTTCATCTTCTTCATCTTCTTCTTCATCATCTTCATCTTCATCTTCTTCTTCTTCATCTTCATCTTCATCGTCTTCTTCTTCATCATCATCTTCATCTTCTTCTTCTTCGTCTTCATCTTCATCTTCATCTTCATCTTCGTCTTCATCTTCTTCATCTTCATCTTCTTCTTCATCTTCATCTTCATCTTCATCATCTTCATCTTCATCTTCATCTTCATCTTCATCTTCTTCTTCATCTTCTTCTTCATCTTCATCTTCTTCTTCTTCTTCTTCGTCTTCTTCATCTTCTTCTTCATCTTCTTCTTCACCTTCATCTTCATCTTCATCATCTTCATCTTCATCATCTTCATCTTCATCTTCATCTTCTTCTTCATCTTCATCTTCATCTTCTTCTTCTTCTTCATCTTCTGCATCTTCATCTTCATCTTCATCTTCTTCTTCATCTTCATCTTCATCTTCTTCTTCATCTTCTTCTTCTTCATCTTCATCTTCATCTTCTTCTTCTTCTTCATCTTCATCTTCATCTTCTTCTTCTTCATCTTCATCTTCTTCTTCTGCTTCATCATCTTCATCTTCATCTTCATCTGCTTCTTCATCTTCTTCATCTTCATCTTCTTCATCTTCATCTTCATCTTCTTCTTCATCTTCATCTTCATCTTCATCTTCATCTTCATCTTCTTCTTCAACTTCTTCATCTTCTTCTTATTCATCTTCTTCTTCTTCTTCTTCATCTTCATCTTCGTCTTCTTCTTCTTCTTCTTCTTCTTCATCTTCATCTTCATCTTCATCTTCTTCATCTTCATCTTCATCTTCATCTTCTTCTTCTTCATCTTCATCTTCATCTTCATCTTCTTCTTCTTCTTCTTCTTCATCTTCATCTTCTTCATCATCTTCATCTTCATCATCTTCATCTTCATCTTCATCTTCATCTTCTTCATCTTCATCTTCATCTTCATCTTCATCTTCATCTTCTTCTTCTTCTTCTTCTTCTTCTTCTTCATCTTCATCTTCATCTTCATCTTCTTCGTCTTCTTCTTCTTCATCTTCATCTTCATCTTCTTCTTCTTCATCTTCATCTTCTTCTTCTTCTTCTTCTTATTCTTCGTCTTCATCTTCTTCATCTTCTTCTTCTTCTTCTTCTTCTTCTTCATCTTCATCTTTTCATCTTCATCTTCATCTTCATCTTCTTCTTCTTCTTCATCTTCTTCATCTTCGTCTTCTTCTTCATCTTCATCTTCTTCTTCTTCATCTTCATCTTCTTCTCCTCTTCTTCATCTTCTTCTTCTTCTTCTTCTTCTTCTTCTTCTTCTTCTTCTTCTTCTTCTTCTTCTTCTTCATCTTCTTCTTCTTCTTCTTCTTCTTCTTCTTCTTCTTCATCATCTTCTTCTTCTTCATCTTCATCTTCTTCTCCTCTTCTTCATCTTCTTATTCATCTTCATCTTCTTCATCTTCTTCATCATCTTCTTCTTCTTCTTCTTCATCTTCTTCATCTTCTTCTTCTTCATCTTCTTCTTCTTCATCATCTTCATCTTCTTCTCCTCTTCTTCATCTTCTTCTTCATCTTCTTCTTCATCTTCGTCTTCATCTTCTTCTTCTTCACCTTCTTCATCTTCTTCTTCTTCTTCCTCATCTTCATCTTCATCTTCATCTTCATCTTCATCTTCATCTTCATCTTCTTCATCTTCATCATCTTCTTCTTCTTATTCATCTTCTTCTTCTTCTTCTTCATCTTCTTCATCTTCTTCTTCATCTTCTTCATCTTCTTCTTCATCTTCTTCTTCTTCATCTTCATCTTCATCTTCTTCATCATCTTCATCTTCTTCATCTTCATCTTCTTCTTCTTCTTCATCTTCATCGTCATCTTCATCTTCTTCTTCTTCTTCATGTTCATCTTCTTCATCTTCATCTTCATCTTCTTCTTCATCTTCTTCTTCATCTTCATCTTCATCTTCATCTTCTTCTTCATCTTCTTCTTCATCTTCATCTTCATCTTCATCTTCTTCATCTTCTTCATCTTCATCTTCATCTTCATCTTCGTCATCTTCTTCATCTACTTCATCTTCTTCTTCTTCATCTTCTTCTTCATCTTCTTCTTCTTCTTCTTCTTCATCTTCATCCTCATCTTCTTCTTCTTCTTCTTCATCTTCTTCTTCATCGTCTTCATCTTCTTCTTCTTCTTCTTCTTCATCTTCTTCTTCTTCATCTTCTTCTTCATCTTCTTCTTCATCTTCTTCATCTTCATCATCTTCTTCTTCTTCATCTTTTTCTTCATCTTCTTCTTCATCTTCTTCATCTTATTCTTCTTCTTCTTCATCTTCTTCTTCTTCATCTTCTTCTTCATCTTCTTCTTCTTCTTCTTCTTCTTCTTCTTCTTCTTCTTCATCTTCTTCATCTTCTTCTTCTTCATCTTCTTCTTCATCTTCGTCATCTTCTTCTTCATCATCTTCATCTTCATCTTCATCTTCTTCTTCTTCATCTTCATCTTCATCGTCTTCTTCTTCATCTTCATCTTCATCTTCTTCTTCATCTTCATCTTCATCATCATCTTCATCTTCTTCATCTTCATCTTCATCTTCTTCTTCATCTTCATCTTCATCTTCATCTTCTTCATCTTCACCTTCTTCATCTTCATTTTCATCTTCATCTTCATCTTCTTCTTCATCTTCTTCTTCTTCATCTTCATCTTCATCTTCTTCTTCTTCTTCTTCTTCTTCTTCTTCTTCTTCATCTTCATCTTCTTCATCTTCTTCTTCATCTTCTTCTTCATCTTCTTCTTCATCTTCATCTTCTTCATCTTCATCATCTTCATCTTCATCTTCTTCTTCATCTTCATCTTCATCTTCATCTTCTTCTTCTGCTTCATCATCTTCATCTTCATCTTCATCTTCATCTTCATCTTCTTCTTCATCTTCTTCTTCATCTTCATCTTCTTCATCTTCTTCTTCTTCTTCATCTTCTTCTTCTTCATCATCTTCATCTTCATCTTCATCTTCATCTTCATCTTCATCTTCATCTTCTTCTCCATCTTCTTCATCTTCTTCATCTTATTCACCTTCTTCTTCTTCTTCTTCATCTTCTTCTTCTTCTTCTTCTTCTTCTTCACCTTCATCTTCATCTTCATCTTCTTCATCTTCATCTTCATCTTCATCTTCATCTTCATCTTCTTCTTCTTCTTCTCCTTCTTCATCTTCATCTTCTTCATCTTCTTCTTCTTCTTCTTCTTCTTCTTCTTCTTCTTCTTCTTCTTCTTCTTCATCTTCTTCTTCATCTTCTTCTTCTTCTTCTTCTTCACCTTCATCGTCATCTTCATCATCTTCTTCTTCTTCTTCATCATCTTCATCTTCATCTTCATCTTCTTCTTCATCTTCATCTTCATCTTCATCTTCATCTTCATCTTCTTCTTCATCTTCTTCTTCTTCTTCATCTTCATCTTCATCTTCTTCTTCTTCTTCTTCTTCATCTTCATCTTCTTCATCTTCTTCTTCATCTTCTTCTTCTTCTTCATCTTCATCTTCTTCATCTTCATCATCTTCATCTTCAGCTTCATCTTCATCTTCATCTTCATCTTCTTCTTCATCTTCATCTTCATCTTCATCTTCATCTTCTTCTTCTGCTTCATCATCTTCATCTTCATCTTCATCTTCATCTTCATCTTCTTCTTCATCTTCTTCTTCATCTTCATCTTCTTCATCTTCTTCTTCTTCTTCATCTTCTTCTTCTTCATCATCTTCATCTTCATCTTCATCTTCATCTTCATCTTCTTCTTCATCTTCTTCATCTTCATCTTCATCTTCTTCATCTTCTTCTTCATCTTCTTCTTCATCTTCTTCATCTTCTTCATCTTCTTCTTCTTCTTCATCTTCTTCTTCATCTCCTCTTCTTCATCTTCTTCTTCATCTTTTTCATCTTCATCTTCATCTTCATCTTCATCTTCTTCTTCTTCATCTTCTTCTTCTTCTTCTTCATCTTCATCTTCATCTTCTTCATCTTCATCATCTTCTTCTTATTATTCTTCTTCTTATTCTTCTTCTTCTTCTTCATCTTCTTCATCTTCTTCTTCATCTTCTTCATCTTCTTCTTCATCTTCTTCTTCTTCTTCTTCTTCTTCACCTTCATCGTCATCTTCATCATCTTCTTCTTCTTCTTCATCATCTTCATCTTCATCTTCTTCTTCATCTTCATCTTCATCTTCATCTTCTTCTTCTTCTTCTTCATCTTCTTCTTCATCTTCATCTTCATCTTCATCTTCATCAACTTCATCATCATCTTCATCTTCATCTTCTTCATCTTCATCTTCATCTTCATCTTCATCTTCTTCATCTTCTTCTTCTTCTTCTTCTTCTTCTTCATCATCTTCTTCTTCTTCTTCTTCTTCATCATCTTCTTCTTCATCTTCATCTTCTTCTTCATCTTCATTTTCATCTTCATCTTCTTCATCTTCTTCATCTTCTTCATCTTCATCTTCATCTTCATCTTCATCATCTTCTTCATCTTATTCATCTTCTTCTTCTTCATCTTCATCTTCTTCTTCTTCATCTTCTTCTTCATCTTCTTCTTCATCTTCTTCTTCATCTTCATCTTCATCTTCTTCTTCTTCTTCATCTTCGTCATCTTCTTCATCTACTTCATCTTCTTCTTCTTCATCTTCTTCTTCATCTTCTTCTTCTTCTTCTTCTTCATCTTCATCTTCATCTTCTTCTTCTTCTTCTTCATCTTCTTCTTCATCTTCTTCATCTTCTTCTTCTTCTTCTTCTTCTTCATCTTCTTCTTCATCTTCTTCTTCATCTTCTTCTTCATCTTCTTCATCTTCATCATCTTCTTCTTCTTCATCTTTTTCTTCATCTTCTTCTTCATCTTCTTCATCTTCTTCTTCTTCTTCATCTTCTTCTTCTTCTTCTTCTTCTTCATCTTCTTCATCTTCTTCTTCTTCATCTTCTTCTTCATCTTCATCTTCTTCTTCTTCATCTTCTTCTTCATCTTCTTCTTCATCTTCTTCTTCATCTTCATCTTCATCTTCTTCTTCTTCTTCATCTTCGTCATCTTCTTCATCTACTTCATCTTCTTCTTCTTCATCTTCTTCTTCATCTTCTTCTTCTTCTTCTTCTTCATCTTCATCTTCATCTTCTTCTTCTTCTTCTTCATCTTCTTCTTCATCTTCTTCATCTTCTTCTTCTTCTTCTTCTTCATCTTCTTCTTCTTCATCTTCTTCTTCATCTTCTTCTTCATCTTCTTCATCTTCATCATCTTCTTCTTCTTCATCTTTTTCTTCATCTTCTTCTTCATCTTCTTCATCTTCTTCTTCTTCTTCATCTTCTTCTTCTTCTTCTTCTTCTTCATCTTCTTCATCTTCTTCTTCTTCATCTTCTTCTTCATCTTCGTCATCTTCTTCTTCATCATCTTCATCTTCATCTTCTTCTTCTTCATCTTCATCGTCTTCTTCTTCATCTTCATCTTCATCTTCTTCTTCATCTTCATCTTCATCATCATCTTCATCTTCTTCATCTTCATCTTCATCTTCTTCTTCATCTTCATCTTCATCTTCTTCTTCATCTTCATCTTCATCTTCATCTTCATCTTCTTCATCTTCATCTTCACCTTCTTCATCTTCATCTTCATCTTCATCTTCTTCTTCATCTTCTTCTTCTTCTTCATCTTCATCTTCATCTTCTTCTTCTTCTTCTTCTTCTTCTTCTTCTTCTTCATCTTCATCTTCTTCATCTTCTTCTTCATCTTCTTCTTCATCTTCATCTTCTTCATCTTCATCATCTTCATCTTCATCTTCATCTTCATCTTCATCCTCTTCTTCATCTTCATCTTCATCTTCATCTTCATCTTCATCTTCTTCTTCTGCTTCATCATCTTCATCTTCATCTTCATCTTCATCTTCTTCCTCATCTTCTTCTTCATCTTCATCTTCTTCATCTTCTTATACTTCATCATCTTCATCTTCATCTTCATCTTCTTCTTCATCTTCTTCTTCATCTTCTTCATCTTATTCTTCTTCTTCTTCTTCTTCTTCATCTTCTTCTTCTTCTTCTTCTTCTTCATCTTCATCTTCTTCATCTTCATCTTCATCTTCATCTTCATCTTCTTCTTCTTCTCCTTCTTCATCTTCATCTTCTTCATATTCTTCTTCTTCTTCTTCTTCTTCTTCTTCTTCTTCGTCTTCATCTTCTTCATCTTCATCTTCATCTTCATCTTCATCTTCATCTTCATCTTCTTCATCTTCTTCATCTTCATCTTCATCTTCTTCATCTTCTTCTTCATCTTCTTCTTCATCTTCTTCATCTTCTTCATCTTCTTCTTCTTCTTCATCTTCTTCTTCTCCTTCATCTTCATCTTCTTCTCCTCTTCTTCATCTTCTTCTTCATCTTCTTCTTCATCTTCATCTTCATCTTCTTCTTCTTCATCTTCTTCTTCTTCTTCTTCATCTTCATCTTCATCTTCTTCATCTTCATCATCTTCTTCTTATTATTCTTCTTCTTATTCTTCTTCTTCTTCTTCTTCTTCATCTTCTTCATCTTCTTCTTCATCTTCATCTTCATCATCATCTTCATCTTCTTCATCTTCATCTTCATCTTCTTCTTCATCTTCATCTTCATCTTCATCTTCATCTTCTTCATCTTCACCTTCTTCATCTTCATCTTCATCTTTATCTTCATCTTCATCTTCTTCTTCATCTTCTTCTTCTTCTTCATCTTCATCTTCATCTTCTTCTTCTTCTTCTTCATCTTCATCTTCTTCATCTTCTTCTTCATCTTCTTCTTCATCTTCTTCTTCATCTTCATCTTCTTCATCTTCATCATCTTCATCTTCTTCTCATCTTCATCTTCATCTTCTTCTTCTGCTTCATCATCTTCATCTTCATCTTCATCTTCATCTTCATCTTCTTCTTCATCTTCTTCTTCATCTTCATCTTCTTCATCTCTTCTTCTTCTTCATCTTCATCTTCTTCATCATCTTCATCTTCATCTTCATCTTCATCTTCATCTTCTTCTTCATCTTCTCTTCATCTTCTTCATCTTCTTCATCTTATTCATCTTCTTCTTCTTCTTCTTCATCTTCTTCTTCTTCTTCTTCATCTTCTTCACCTTCATCTTCATCTTCATCTTCTCATCTTCATCTTCATCTTCATCTTCTTCTTCTTCTCCTTCTTCATCTTCATCTTCTTCATCTTCTTCTTCTTCTTCTTCTTCTTCTTCTTCTTCTTCTTCATCTTCTTCTTCTTCTTCTTCATCTTCTTCATCTTCATCTTCATCTTCTTCTTCATCTTCTTCACCTTCATCGTCATCTTCTTCATCTTCATCTTCTTCTTCTTCTTCTTCTTCTTCTTCACCTTCATCGTCATCATCATCATCTTCTTCTTCTTCTTCATCATCTTCATCTTCATCTTCATCTTCTTCTTCATCTCATCTTCATCTTCATCTTCTTCTTCTTCTTCTTCATCTTCTTCTTCATCTTCATCTTCATCTTCATCTCATCTTCATCTTCTTCTTCATCTTATCTTCTCTTCATCTTCTTCTTCATCTTCTTCTTCTTCTCTCTTCTTCTTCATCTTCTCTTCTCATCTTCTTCATCTTCTTCTTCATCTTCTTCATCTTCTTCTTCTTCATCTTCATCTTCATCTTCTTCATCTTCTTCATCTTCATCTTCATCTTCAACTTCTTCTTCTTCTTCTTCTTCTTCTTCTTCTTCAGCTTCATCGTCATCTTCATCTTCTTCTCTCTTCATCTTCATCTTCTCATCTTCATCTTCATCTTCTTCTTCATCTTCTTCTTCTCATCTTCATCTTCATCTCTTCTTCATCTTCTTCTTCATCTTCATCTCATCTTCATCTTCTTCTTCTTCTTCATCTTCATCTTCTTCATCTTCATCTTCATCTTCATCATCTTCTTCATCTACTTCATCTTCTTCTTCTTCATCTTCATCTCTCTTCTCATCTTCTTCTTCTTCTTCATCTTCTCATCTTCTTCATCTTATTCTCATCTTCTCTTCATCTTCTTCATCTTCTTCTTCATCATCTTCATCTCATCATCTTCTTCTTCATCTCATCTTCATCGTCTTCTTCTCATCTTCATCTTCATCTTCTCTTCTTCGTCTTCACCTTCATCTTCATCTTCATCTTCTCTCATCTTCTTCATCTTCATCTTCTTCATATCTTCATCATCATCTTCATCTTCTTCATCTTCATCTCATCTTCATCTTCTTCTTCATCTTCTTCTTGATCTTCATCTTCTTCTCTTCTTCTTCTTCATCTTCTTCTTCACCTTCATCTTCATCTTCTTCATCTTCATCTTCATCATCTTCATCTTCATCTTCATCTTCATCTCATCTTCATCTTCATCTTCATCTTCTTCTTCATCTTCTTCTTCTTCATCTTCATCTTCTTCTTCTTCTTCTTCATCTTCATCTCATCTTCTTCTTCTCATCTTCATCTTCATCTTCTTCTTCATCTTCTTCTTCATCTTCATCTTCTTCTTCTTCTCTCATCATCATCATCATCTTCTTCTTCATCTTCTTCTTCACCTTCATCTCATCTTCATCATCTTCATCTTCATCATCTTCATCTTCATCTTCATCTTCTTCTTCATCTTCATCTTCATCTTCTCTTCTTCTTCATCTTCTGCATCTTCATCTTCATCTTCATCTTCTTCTTCATCTTCATCTTCATCTTCTCTTCTTCTCATCTCTTCTTCATCATCTTCATCTTCATCTTCTTCTCTTCTTCATCTTCATCTCATCTTCTTCTTCATCTTCATTTTCATCTTCATCTTCTTCTTCTGCTTCATCCTTCATCTCATCTTCATCTTCATCTCTTCCTCATCTTCTTCATCATCATCTTCTCATCTTCTTCTCTTCTTCTTCTTCTTCATCTTCATCTCATCTTCATCTTCATCTTCATCTTCATCTTCATCTTCACTCTCTTCACTTCTTCATCTCATATTCATCTTCTTCATCTTCTTCATCTCATCTTATCTTCTTCTTCTTCTTCTTCTTCATCTTCATCTTCATCTTCTTCATCATCTCATCTTCATCATCTTCATCTTCATCTTCTTCTCTTCATCTCCTTCTTCATCTTCATCTTCATCTTCTCTTCTTCTCTCTTCATCTTCTCATCTTCATCTCATCTTCTTCTCTTCATCTTCATCTTCATCTTCATCTTCTTCTCATCTTCATCTTCTTCTTCTTCTTCTCTCATCTTCATCTTCATCTTCATCTTCTTCATCTTCTTCTTCTTCTTCTTCTTCATCTGCATCTTTCATCTTCATCTTCATCTTCATCTTCTTCTTCTTCTTCATCTTCTTCATCTTCGTCTTCTTCTCATCTTCATCTTCTTCTTCATCTTCATCTTCTCTCCTCTCTTCATCTTCTTCTTCTTCTTCTTCATCTTCTCTTCTTCTTCATCTTCTTCTCCTCTTCTTCATCTTCTATTCATCTTCATCTTCTTCATCTTCTTCATCATCTTCTTCTTCATCTTCATCATCTTCTTCATCTTCTTCTTCATCTTCATCTTCTTCTCCTCTTCTTCATCTTCTTCTTATTCATCTTCATCTTCATCTTCTTCATCATCTTCATCTTCTCATCTCATCTTCATCTTCAACTTCTTCTTCTTCATCTTCTTCTTCTTCTTCATCTTCTTCACCTTCATCATTCATCTTCTTCTCTTCTTCATCTCATCTCTTCATCTTCATCTTCATCTTCTTCTTCATCTCTCTTCATCTTCATCTTCATCTTCATCTTCTTCTTCATCTTCTTCTTCATCTTCATCTTCATCTTCATCTTCATCTTCATCTTCTTCTTCTTCATCTTCATCTTCTTCATCTTCATCTTCATCTTCATCTTCATCATCTTCTTCATCTACTTCATCTTCTTCTTCTTCATCTTCATCTTCTTCTTCTTCTTCTCATCTCTTCTTCTTCTTCATCTTCTTCATCTTCTTTTCTTCATCTTCTTCTTCATCTTCTTCATCTTCTTCTTCATCATCTTCATCTTCATCTTCTTCTTCATCTTCATCTCATCTTCTTCTTCATCATCATCTTCATCTCTTCTTCTTCGTCTTCATCTTCATCTTCATCTTCATCTTCGTCTCATCTTCTTCATCTTCATCTTCTTCTTCATCTTCATCTTCATCTTCATCATCTTCATCTTCATCTTCATCTTCATCTTCATCTTCTTCTCATCTTCTTCTTCATCTTCATCTTCTTCTTCTTCTTCTTCGTCTTCTTCATCTTCTTCTTCATCTTCTTCTTCACCTTCTCTTCATCTTCATCATCTTCATCTTCATCATCTTCATCTTCATCTTCATCTTCTTCTTCATCTTCATCTTCATCTTCTTCTTCTTCTTCATCTTCTGCATCTTCATCTTCATCTTCTTCTTCATCTTCATCTTCATCTTCTTCTTCATCTTCTTCTCTTCATCTTCATCTTCATCTTCTTCTTCTTCTTCATCTTCATCTTCATCTTCTTCTTCTTCATCTTCATCTTCTTCTTCTGCTTCATCATCTTCATCTTCATCTTCATCTGCTTCTTCATCTTCTTCATCTTCATCTTCATCTTCATCTTCATCTTCATCTTCATCTTCATCTTCATCTTCATCTTCATCTTCATCTTCTTCATCTTCTTCTTATTCATCTTCTTCTTCTTCTTCATCTTCATCTTCGTCTTCTTCTTCTTCTTCTTCATCTTCATCTTCATCTTCATCTTCATCTTCTTCATCTTCATCTTCATCTTCATCTTCTTCTTCTTCATCTTCATCTTCATCTTCTTCTTCTTCTTCTTCTTCATCTTCATCTTCATCTTCTTCATCATCTTCATCTTCATCATCTCATCTTCATCTTCATCTTCTTCATCTTCATCTCATCTTCATCTTCATCTTCATCTTCTTCTTCTTCTTCTTCTTCTTCTTCTTCATCTTCATCTTCATCTTCATCTTCTTCGTCTTCTTCTTCTTCATCTTCATCTTCATTTTCTTCTTCTTCATCTTCATCTTCTTCTTCTTCTCTTCTTATTCTTCATCTTCATCTTCTTCATCTTCTTCTTCTTCATCTTCATCTTTTCATCTTCATCTTCATCTTGATCTTCTTCTTCTTCTCATCTTCTTCATCTTCGTCTTCTTCTTCATCTTCATCTTCTCTTCTTCATCTTCATCTTCTTCTCCTCTTCTTCATCTCTTCTTCTTCTTCTTCTTCATCTTCTTCTTCTTCTTCTTCATCTTCTTCTTCTTCTTCATCTTCTTCTTCTTCATCTTCATCTTCTCCTCTTCTTCATCTTCTTATTCATCTTCATCTTCTTCATCTTCTTCATCATCTTCTTCTTCTTCTTCTTCATCTTCTTCATCTTCTTCTTCTTCATCTTCTTCTTCTTCATCATCTTCATCTTCTTCTCCTCTTCTTCATCTTCTTCTTCATCTTCTTCTTCATCTTCGTCTTCATCTTCTTCTTCTTCACCTTCTTCATCTTCTTCTTCTTCTTCCTCATCTTCATCTTCATCTTCATCTTCATCTTCATCTTCATCTTCTTCATCTTCATCATCTTCTTCTTCTTATTCATCTTCTTCTTCTTCTTCTCATCTTCTTCATCTTCTTCTTCATCTTCTTCTTCTTCATCTTCATCTTCATCTTCTTCATCATCTCATCTTCTTCATCTTCATCTTCTTCTTCTTCTCTTCTTCTTCATCTTCATCTCATCTTCATCTCTCTTCTTCATCTTCTTCTTCTTCTTCATCTTCATCTTCTTCTCCTCTTCTTCATCTTCTTATTCATCTTCATCTTCTTCATCTTCTTCATCATCTTCTTCTTCTTCTTCTTCATCTTCTTCATCTTCTTCTTCTTCATCTTCTTCTTCTTCATCATCTTCATCTTCTTCTCCTCTTCTTCATCTTCTTCTTCATCTTCTTCTTCATCTTCGTCTTCATCTTCTTCTTCTTCACCTTCTTCATCTTCTTCTTCTTCTTCCATCTTCATCTTCATCTTCATCTTCATCTTCATCTTCATCTTCTTCATCTTCATCATCTTCTTCTTCTTATTCATCTTCTTCTTCTTCTTCTTCATCTTCTTCATCTTCTTCTTCATCTTCTTCATCTTCTTCTTCATCTTCTTCTTCTTCATCTTCATCTTCATCTTCTTCATCATCTTCATCTTCTTCATCTTCATCTTCTTCTTCTTCTTCTTCTTCTTCTTCATCTTCATCGTCATCTTCATCTTCTTCTTCTTCTTCATGTTCATCTTCTTCATCTTCATCTTCATCTTCTTCTTCATCTCTTCTTCATCTTCATCTTCATCTTCATCTCTTCTTCATCTTCTTCTTCATCTTCATCTTCATCTTCTTCATCTTCTTCATCTTCATCTTCATCTTCATCTTCGTCATCTTCTTCATCTACTTCATCTTCTTCTTCTTCATCTTCTTCTTCATCTTCTTCTTCTTCTTCTTCTTCATCTTCATCCTCATCTTCTTCTTCTTCTTCTTCATCTTCTTCTTCATCTTCTTCATCTTCTTCTTCTTCTTCTTCTTCATCTTCTTCTTCTTCATCTTCTTCTTCATCTTCTTCTTCATCTTCTTCATCTTCATCATCTTCTTCTCTTCATCTTTTTCTTCATCTTCATCTTCATCTTCATCTTCATCTTCTTCTTCATCTTCTTCTTCATCTTCATCTTCTTCTTCTTCTTCTTCGTCTTCTTCATCTTCTTCTTCATCTTCTTCTTCACCTTCATCTTCATCTTCATCATCTTCATCTTCATCATCTTCATCTTCATCTTCATCTTCTTCTTCATCTTCATCTTCATCTTCTTCTTCTTCTTCATCTTCTGCATCTTCATCTTCATCTTCTTCTTCATCTTCATCTTCATCTTCTTCTTCATCTTCTTCTTCTTCATCTTCATCTTCATCTTCTTCTTCTTCTTCATCTTCATCTTCATCTTCTTCTTCTTCATCTTCATCTTCTTCTTCTGCTTCATCATCTCATCTTCATCTTCATCTGCTTCTTCATCTTCTTCATCTTCATCTTCTTCATCTTCATCTTCATCTTCTTCTCATCTTCATCTTCATCTTCATCTTCATCTTCATCTTCTTCTTCATCTTCTTCTTATTCATCTTCTTCTTCTTCTTCTTCATCTTCATCTTCGTCTTCTTCTTCTTCTTCTTCATCTTCATCTTCATCTTCATCTCATCTTCTTCATCTTCATCTTCATCTTCATCTTCTTCTTCTTCATCTTCATCTTCATCTTCTTCTTCTTCTTCTTCATCTTCATCTTCATCTTCATCTTCTTCATCATCTTCATCTCATCATCTTCATCTTCATCTTCATCTTCTTCATCTTCATCTTCATCTTCATCTTCATCTTCATCTTCTTCTTCTTCTTCTTCTTCTTCTTCTTCTTCATCTTCATCTTCATCTTCATCTTCTTCGTCTTCTTCTTCTTCATCTTCATCTTCATTTTCTTCTTCTTCATCTTCATCTTCTTCTTCTTCTTCTTCTTATTCTTCATCTTCATCTTCTTCATCTTCTTCTTCTTCTTCATCTTCATCTTTTCATCTTCATCTTCATCTTGATCTTCTTCTTCTTCTTCATCTTCTTCATCTTCGTCTTCTTCTTCATCTTCATCTTCTTCTTCTTCATCTTCATCTTCTTCTCCTCTTCTTCATCTTCTTCTTCTTCTTCTTCTTCTTCTTCTTCTTCTTCTTCATCTTCTTCTTCTTCTTCATCTTCTTCTTCTTCTTCATCTTCATCTTCTTCTCCTCTTCTTCATCTTCTTATTCATCTTCATCTTCTTCATCTTCTTCATCATCTTCTTCTTCTTCATCTTCATCTTCTTCATCTTCTTCTTCTTCATCTTCTTCTTCTCATCATCTTCATCTTCTTCTCCTCTTCTTCATCTTCTTCTTCATCTTCTTCTTCATCTTCGTCTTCATCTTCTTCTTCTTCACCTTCTTCATCTTCTTCTTCTTCTCTCATCTTCATCTTCATCTTCATCTTCATCTTCATCTTCATCTTCTTCATCTTCATCATCTTCTTCTTCTTATTCATCTTCTTCTTCTCTTCTTCATCTTCTTCATCTTCTTCTTCATCTTCTTCTTCTTCATCTTCATCTTCATCTTCTTCATCATCTTCATCTTCTTCATCTTCATCTCTTCTTCTTCTTCTTCATCTTCTTCATCTTCATCGTCATCTTCATATTCTTCTTCTTCTTCATCTTCTCTTCTTCATCTCATCTTCTTCTCCTCTTCTTCATCTTCTTATTCATCTTCATCTTCTTCATATTCTTCATCATCTTCTTCTTCTTCTTCTTCATCTTCTTCATCTTCTTCTTCTCATCTTCTTCTTCATCATCTTCATCTTCTTCTCCTCTTTCATCTTCTTCTTCATCTTCTTCTTCATCTTCGTCTTCATCTTCTTCTTCTTCACCTTCTTCATCTTCTTCTTCTTCATCATCTCATCTTCATCTTCATCTTCATCTTCATCTTCATCTTCTTCATCTTCATCATTCTTCTTCATATTCATCTTCTTCTTCTTCTTCTTCATCTTCTTCACTTCTTCTTCATTCTTCATCTTCTTCATCTTCTCTTCTCATCTTCATCTTCATCTTCTTCATCATCTTCATCTTCTCATCTCATCTTCTTCTTCTTCTTCTTCTTCTTCTCTTCATCGTCATCTTCATCTTCTTCTTCTTCTTCATTTCATCTTCTTCATCTTCATCTTCATCTTCTTCTTCATCTTCTTCTTCATCTCATCTTCATCTTCATCTTCTTCTTCATCTTCTTCTTCATCTTCATTTTCATCTTCTTCATCTTCTTCATCTTCATCTTCATCTTCATCTTCGTCATCTTCTTCATCTACTTCATCTCTTCTTCTTCATCTTCTTCTTCATCTTCTTCTTCTTCTTCTTCATCTTCATCCTCATCTTCTTCATCTTCTTCTTCATCTTCTTCTTCATCTTCTTCATCTTCTTCTTCTTCATCTTCTTCATCTTCTTCTTCTCATCTTCTTCTTCATCTTCTTCTCATCTTCTTCATCTCATCATCTTCTTCTTCTTCATCTTTTCTTCATCTCTTCTTCTTCTTCTTCATCTCTTCTTCTTCTTCTCATCTTCTTCTTCTTCATCTTCTTCTTCATCTTCTTCTTCTCTTCTTCTTCTTCTTCTTCTTCTTCTTCTTCTTCTTCATCTCTTCATCTTCTTCTTCTTCATCTTCTTCTTCATCTTCGTCATCTTCTTCTTCATCATCTTCATCTTCATCTTCTTCTTCTTCTCTCATCTTCATCTTCATTCTTCTTCCATCTTCATCTTCATCTTCTTCTTCATCTTCATCTTCATCATCATCTTCATCTTCTTCATCTTCATCTTCATCTTCTTCTTCATCTTCATCTTCATCTTCATCTTCATCTTCTCTTCTTCACCTTCTTCATCTTCATCTTCTTCTCATCTTCATCTTCTTCATCTTCTTCTCTTCTTCTTCATCTTCATCTTCATCTTCATCTTCTTCTTCTTCTTCTTCTTCTTCTTCATCTTCATCTTCTTCATCTTCTTCTTCATCTTCTTCTTCATCTTCTTCTTCATCTTCATCTTCTTCATCTTCATCATCTTCATCTTCATCTTCATCTTCATCTTCATCTTCTTCTTCATCTTCATCTCATCTTCATCTTCATCTTCTTCTTCTGCTTCATCATCTTCATCTTCATCTTCATTCATCTCATCTTCTTCTTCATCTTCTCTTCATCTTCATCTTCTTCATCTTCTTCTTCTTCTTCATCATCTCTTCTTCTTCATCATCTTCATCTTCATCTTCATCTTCATCATCATCTTCATCTCATCTTCTTCTCATCTTCTTCATCTTCTTCATCTTATTCACCTTCTTCTCTTCTTCTTCTTCATCTTCTTCTTCTTCTTCTTCTTCTTCTTCATCACCTTCATCTTCATCTTCTTCATCTTCATCTTCATCTTCATCTTCATCTTCATCTTCTTCTTCTTCTCCTTCTTCATCTTCATCTTCTTCATCTTCTTCTTCTTCTTCTTCTTCTTCTTCTTCTTCTTCTTCTTCATCTTCTTCATCTTCATCTTCATCTTCTTCTTCATCTTCTTCATCTTCTTCTTCATCTTCTTCATCTTCTTCTTCATCTTCTTCTCTTCTTCTTCTTCTTCACCTTCATCGTCATCTTCATCATCTTCTTCTTCTTCTTCATCATCTTCATCTTCATCTTCATCTTCTTCTTCATCTCATCTTCATCTCATCTTCTTCATATTCTTCTTCTTCTCCTTCTTCTTCTTCTTCTTCTTCTTCGTCTTCATCTTCTTCATCTTCATCTTCATCTTCATCTTCATCTTCATCTTCTTCATCTTCTCATCTTCATCTTCATCTTCTTCATCTTCTCTTCATCTTCTTCATCTTCTTCTCATCTTCTTCATCTTCTTCTTCTCTTCATCTTCTTCATCTCCTCATCTTCATCTTCTTCTCCTCTTCTTCATCTTCTTCTTCATCTTCTTCTTCATCTTCATCTTCATCTTCTTCTTCTTCATCTTCTTCTTCTTCTTCTCATCTTCATCTTCATCTTCTTCATCTTCATCATCTTCTTCTTATTATTCTTCTTCTTATTCTTCTTCTTCTTCTCTTCTTCATCTTCTTCATCTTCTTCATCTTCATCTTCATCATCATCTTCATCTTCTTCATCTTCATCTTCATCTTCTTCTTCATCTTCATCTTCATCTTCATCTTCATCTTCTTCATCTTCACCTTCTCATCTTCATCTTCATCTTATCTTCATCTTCTTCTTCATCTTCTTCTTCTTCTTCATCTTCATCTTCATCTTCTTCTTCTTCTTCTTCATCTCATCTTCTTCATCTTCTTCTTCATCTTCTTCTTCATCTTCTCTTCATCTTCATCTTCTTCATCTTCATCATCTTCATCTTCTTCTTCATCTTCATCTTCATCTTCATCTTCTTCTTCTGCTTCATCTCTTCATCTTCATCTTCATCTTCATCTTCATCTTCTTCTTCATCTTCTTCTCATCTTCATCTTCTTCATCTTCTTCTTCTTCTTCATCTTTTTCTTCTTCATCATCTTCATCTTCATCTTCATCTTCATCTTCATCTTCTTCTTCATCTTCTTCTTCATCTTCTTCATCTTCTTCATCTTATTCATCTTCTTCTCTCTTCTTCATCTTCTTCTTCTCTTCTTCTTCTTCTTCACCTTCATCTTCATCTTCATCTTCTTCATCTTCATCTTCATCTTCATCTTCTCTTCTTCTCTTCTTCTTCATCTTCTCATCTTCTTCTCTTCTTCTTCTTCTTCTTCTTCTTCTTCTTCTTCTTCTTCTTCTTCTTCATCTCTTCATCTTCATCTTCATCTTCTTCTTCATCTTCTTCACCTTCATCTTCATCTTCTTCATCTTCTTCTTCTTCTCTTCTTCTTCTCTTCTTCACCTTCATCGTCATCTTCATCATCTTCTTCTTCTTCATCTCTTCATCTTCATCTTCATCTCTCTTCATCTTCATCTTCATCTTCATCTTCTTCTTCTTCTTCTTCATCTTCTTCTTCATCTCATCTTCATCTTCATCTTCATCTTCTCTCTTATCTTCTTCTTCATCTTCTTCTTCATCTTCTTCTTCTTCTTCTCTTCTTCATCTTCATCTTCTTCATCTTCTTCATCTTCTCATCTTCTTCATCTTCTTCTTCTTCATCTTCATCTTCATCTTCTTCATCATCTTCATCTTCTTCATCTTCATCTTCATCTTCAACTTCTTCTTCTTCTTCTTCTTCTTCAGCTTCATCGTCATCTTCATCTTCTTCTTCTTCATCTTCATCTTCTTCATCTTCATCTTCATCTTCTTCTTCATCTTCTTCTTCATCTTCATCTTCATCTTCATCTTCATCTTCTTCTCATCTTCATCTTCATCTTCATCTTCTTCTTCTTCTTCATCTTCATCTTCTTCATCTTCATCTTCATCTTCATCATCTTCTTCATCTACTTCATCTTCTTCTTCTTCATCTTCATCTTCTTCTTCTTCATCTTCTTCTTCTTCTTCATCTTCTTCATCTTCTTCATCTTCTTTTCTTCATCTTCTTCTTCATCTTCTTCATCTTCTTCATCATCTTCATCTTCATCTTCTTCTTCATCTTCATCTTCATCGTCTTCTTCTTCATCTTCATCTTCATCTTCTTCTTCTTCGTCTTCACCTTCATCTTCATCTTCATCTTCGTCTTCATCTTCATCTTCATCTTCTTCTTCATCTTCATCTTCATCTTCATCTTCTTCATCTCATCTTCATCTTCATCTCTTCTTCATCTTCTTCTTGATCTTCTCTTCTTCTTCTTCTTCTTCTTCATCTCTTCTTCACCTTCATCTTCATCTTCTTCATCTTCATCATCATCTTCATCTTCATCTTCATCTTCATCTTCATCTTCATGTTCATCTTCTTCTTCATCTTCTTCTTCTTCATCTTCATCTTCATCTTCTTCTTCTTCATCTTCATCTCATCTTCTTCTTCTTCATCTTCATCTTCATCTTCTTCTTCATCTTCTCTTCATCTTCATCTTCTTCTTCTTCTTCTTCTTCATCTTCTTCATCTTCTTCTTCATCTTCTTCTTCACCTTCATCTTCATCTTCATCATCTTCATCTTCATCATCTTCATCTTCATCTTCATCTTCTTCTTCATCTTCATCTTCATCTTCTTCTTCTTCTCATCTTCTGCATCTTCATCTTCATCTTCATCTTCTTCTTCATCTTCATCTTCATCTTCTTCTTCTTCTTCATCTCTCTTCTTCATCTTCATCTTCATCTTCTTCTTCTTCTTCATCTTCATCTTCATCTTCTTCTTCATCTTCATTTCATCTTCATCTTCTTCTTCTGCTTCATCATCTTCATCTTCATCTTCATCTTCATCTTCTTCCTCATCTTCTTCATCTTCATCTTCTATCTTCTTCTCTTCTTCATCTTCTTCTCATCTTCATCTCATCTTCATCTTCATCTTCATCTTCATCTTCTTCTTCATCTTCTTCGTCATCTTCTTCTTCATCTTCTTCATCTTCTTATTCATCTTCTTCTTCTTCTTCATCTTCATCTTCGTCTTCTTCTTCTTCTTCTTCTTCTTCATCTTCATCTTCATCTTCTTCATCATCTTCATCTTCATCATCTTCATCTTCATCTTCTTCTTCTTCATCTCCTTCTTCATCTTCATCTTCTCTTCTTCTGCTTCTTCTTCTTCTTCATCTTCATCTTCATCTTCTTCTTCTTCATCTTCATCTTCATCTTCATCTTCTTCTTCTTCATCTTCATCTTCTTCTTCTTCTTCTTCTTCTTCTTCTTCATCTTCATCTTCATCTTCTTCATCTTCTTCTTCTTCTTCTTCTTCATCTGCATCTTTTCATCTTCATCTTCATCTTCATCTTCTTCTTCTTCTTCTTCATCTCTCATCTTCGTCTTCTTCTTCATCTTCATCTTCTTCTTCTTCATCTTCATCTTCTTCTCCTCTTCTTCATCTTCTCTTCTTCTTCTTCATCTTCTTCTTCTTCTTCATCTTCTTCTCCTCTTCTTCATTCTTATTCATCTTCATCTTCTTCATCTTCTTCATCATCTTCTTCATCTTCTTCATCTTCTTCTTCATCTTCATCTTCTTCTCCTCTTCTTCATCTTCTTCTTGTTCATCTTCATCTTCATCTTCTTCATCATCTTCATCTTCTTCATCTTCATCTTCATCTTCAACTTCTTCTTCTTCTTCTTCTTCTTCTTCTTCTTCTTCACCTTCATCTTCATCTTCTTCTTCTTCTTCATCTTCATCTTCTTCATCTTCATCTTCATCTTCTTCTTCATCTTCTTCTTCTTCATCTTCATCTTCATCTTCATCTTCTTCTTCATCTTCTTCTTCATCTTCATCTTCATCTTCATCTTCATCTTCTTCTTCTTCATCTTCATCTTCTTCATCTTCATCTTCATCTTCATCTTCATCATCTTCTTCATCTACTTCATCTTCTTCTTCTTCATCTTCATCTTCTTCTTCTTCTTTCATCTTCTTCTTCTTCTTCATCTTCTTCATCTTCTTCATCTCTTTTTCTTCATCTTCTTCTTCATCTTCTTCATCTTCTTCTTCATCATCTTCATCTTCATCTTCTTCTTCTTCATCTTCATCTTCATCGTCTTCTTCTTCATCATCATCTTCATCTTCTTCTTCTTCGTCTTCATCTTCATCTTCATCTTCATCTTCGTCTTCATCTTCTTCATCTTCATCTTCTTCTTCATCTTCATCTTCATCTTCATCATCTTCATCTTCATCTCATCTTCATCTTCATCTTCTTCTTCATCTTCTTCTTCATCTTCATCTTCTTCTTCTTCTTCTTCGTCTTCTTCATCTTCTTCTTCATCTTCTTCTTCACCTTCATCTTCATCTTCATCATCTTCATCTTCATCATCTTCATCTTCATCTTCATCTCTTCTTCATCTTCATCTTCATCTTCTCTTCTTCTTCATCTTCTGCATCTTCATCTTCATCTTCATCTTCTTCTTCATCTCATCTTCATCTTCTTCTTCATCTTCTTCTTCATCTCATCTTCATCTTCATCTTCTTTCATCTTCATCTTCATCTTCTTCTTCTTCATCTTCATCTTCTTCTTCTGCTTCATCATCTTCATCTTCATCTTCATCTTCTTCATCTTCTTCATCTTCATCTTCATCTTCATCTTCATCTTCTTATTCATCTTCATCTTCATCTTCATCTTCATCTTCATCTTCTTCATCTCTTCTTATCATCTTCTTCTTCTTCTTCATCTTCATCTTCGTCTTCTTCTTCTTCTTCTTCTTCTTCATCTTCATCTTCATCTCATCTTCATCTTCTTCATCTTCATCTTCATCTTCATCTTCTTCTTCTTCATCTTCATCTTCATCTTCTTCTTCTTCTCTTCTTCATCTTCATCTTCTTCATCATCTTCATCTTCATCATCTTCATCTTCATCTTCATCTTCTTCATCTCATCTCATCTTCATCTTCATCTTCATCTTCTTCTTCTTCTTCTTCTTCTTCATCTTCATCTTCATCTTATCTTCTTCTTCTTCTTCTTCATCTTCATCTCATTCTTCTTCTTCATCTTCATCTCTCTTCTCTTCTTCTATTCTTCATCATCTTCTTCATCTTCTCTTCTTCATCTTCATCTTTCATCTTCATTCTTCATCTTGATCTCTTCTTCTTCTTCATCTTCTTCATCTTCGTCTTCTTCTTCATCTTCATCTTCTTCTTCTTCATCTCATCTTCTTCTCCTCTTCTTCATCTTCTTCTTCTTCATCTTCTTCTTCTTCTTCTTCTTCTTCTTCTTCTTCTCATCTCTTCTTCTTCATCTTCTTCTTCTTCTTCATCTTCATCTTCTTCTCCTCTTCTTCATCTTCTATTCATTCATCTTCTTCATCTTCTTCATCATCTTCTTCTTCTTCTTCTTCATCTTATTCATCTTCTTCTTCTTCATCTTCTTCTTCTTCATCATCTTCATCTTCTTCTCTCTTCTTCATCTTCTTCTTCATCTCTTCATCTCATCTTCATCTTCTTCTTCTTCATCTTCATCTCTTCTTCTTCTTCTATCTTCATCTTCATCTTCATCTTCATCTTCATCTTCATCTTCTTCATCTTCATCATCTTCTTCTTCTTATTCATCTTCTTCTTCTTCTTCTTCATCTTCTTCATCTTCTTCTTCATCTTCTTCATCTTCTTCTTCATCTTCTTCTTTTCATCTTCATCTTCATCTTCTTCATCATCTTCATCTTCTTCATCTTCATCTTCTTCTTCTTCTTCTTCTTCTATCTTCATCTTCATCTTCTTCTCTTCATCTTCATCTTCTTCTTCTTCATCTTCATCTTCATTCTTCATCTTCTTCTTATCATCTTCATCTTCATCATCTTCTTCTTCATCTTCTATCTTCATCTTCATCTTCTTCTTCTTTATTCTTCATCTTCATTCTTCTTCATCATTCATCTTATATTCATCTTCATATTACTTCATCTTCTTCATCTTCTTCTTCTTATTCTTCTTCATCTTCTTCTCATCTTCTTCTTCTCTTCATCTTCTTCTATCTTCTTCATCTTCTTATTATTCATATTCTTCTTCTTCATCTTCTTCTTCATCTTCTTCATCATATCTTCTTCTCATCATCTCTTCTTCTTCATCTTATTCTTCATCTTCTTATCATATTCTCATCTCTTCTTCTTCTTCTTCATCTTCTTCTATCTTATTATTCTTCATATTCTTCTTCTTCTTCATCTTATTCTTATATTATCTTCTTCATCTTATTCATACATCTCTTCATTCTTATTCATCTTATTCATCTTCATCTTATATCATCTTCATCTTCATCTTCTTACTATCTTATTCATCTTCTTCTTCATATTATTCATCTTCATCTTCTACTTCATATTACTTCTTCATATTCATATTCAATCTTCATCATCTTCATCTTCATCATCATCTTCATCTTCATATCTTCTTCATCTTCATCTTCATCATCTCATCTTCATCTTCATCTTCTTATTCTTCATCTATTCTTCTCTTATCATATTCATTCTTCTAATCTTCATCTTCATCTTCATCTTCATCTCTCATCTTCTTCATCTTCATCTTCATCTTCTTCATCATCATCATCTTCTTCATCTTCATCATCTTCATCTTCATCATCTTCATCTTCATCTTCTTCTTCTTCTTCTTCATCTTCATCTTCATCTTCATCTTCTGCTTCATCATCTCATCTTCATCTCATCATCTTCTTCATCTTCTTCATCTTCTCTTCATCTCATCTTCTCATCTTCTTCATCTCTTCAATCTTCTTCATCATCATCTTCTCTTCATCTCATCTTCATCATCATCTTCATCTTCATCTTCTTCTCATCTTCTCATCTTCTTCATCTTATTCTCTTCTTCTTCTTCTTCATCATCTTCTTCTTCTTCTTCTTCTTCTTCATCTTCATCTTCATCTTCTTCATCTTCTTCTTCATCTTCATCTTCATCTTCTTCTTCTTCTCTCTTCATCTTCATCTTCTTCATCTTCTTCTTCTTCTTCTTCTTCTTCATCTTCTTCTTCATCTTCTTCTTCATCTTCTTCATCTTCATCTTCTTCATCTTCATCTTCATCATCTTCATCTCTTCTCATCTTCATCTTCATCTTCTTCTTCTTCTTCATCTTCTTCTTCTTCATTCATCTTCATCTTCATCTTCTTCTTCATCTTCATCTATCTTCTTCTTCATCTTCATCTTCTTCATCTTCTTCATCTTCATCTTCATCTTCATCTTCATCTTCATCTTCATCTTCTTCTTCTTCATCTCTTCTTCTTCATCATCTTCATCTTCATCTTCATCTTCTTCTTCTTCTTCATCTTCTATCTTCTTCATTCTCATCTTCTTCTTCATCTATTCTTCATCTTCTTCTTCTTCATCTTCTTCATCTCATCTTCATCTTCATCTTCATCTCTTCTTCATCTCATCTTCATCTCATCTTCTTCTTCTTCTTCATATCTTCATCTTCATCTTCATCTTCATCTTCATCTTCTTCATCTTCTTCTTCATCTTCATCTTCTTATTCTTCTTCTTCTTCTTCATCTTCTTCTTCTTCATCATCTTCATCTTCATCTTCTTCATCTTCATCTTCTTCTTCTTCTTCATCTTCATCTTCTTCTCATCTTCTTCTTCATCTTCTTCTTCTTCTCTTCATCTTCATCTTCTTCATCTTCTTCATCTTCTTCTTCATCTCATCTTCATTCTTCTTCTTCATCTTCATCTTCATCTTCATCTTCATCTTCATCTTCATCTTCTTCTTCTTCATCTTCTCTTCATCTTCATCTTCTTCATCTCATCATCTTCTTCTTATATTATCTTCTTATTCTTCTTCTTCTTCATCTTCTTCTTCATCTTCTTCTTCATCTTCTTCATCTTCTTCTTCATCTTCTTCTTCTTCTTCTACTTCATCCTTCATCTTCATCTTCATCATCTTCTTCTTCTTCTTCATCATCATCTTCATCTTCTTCTTCTTCTTCATCTTCATCTTCATCTTCTTCATCTTCATATCTCTTCTTATTCTTCTTCTTCTTCTTCTTCATCTTCTTCATCTTCTTCTTCATCTTCTTCATCTTCTTCTTCATCTTCTTCTTCTTCATCTTCATCTTCATTCTTCATCTTCTTCATCTTCTTCATCTTCATCTTCTTCTTCTTCTTCATTCTTCTTCTATTCATCTTCATCATCTTCTTCATCATCTTCATCTTCTTCTCTTCATCTTCATCTTCTTCTTCATCTTCTTCTCATCTTCATCTTCATCTTCATCTCTTCTTCATCTTCTTCTTCATCTTCATCTCTTCATCTTCATCTTCATCTTCATCTTCTCATCATCTTCATCTTACTTCATCTTCTTCTTCTTCATCTTCATCTTCATCTTCTTCTTCTTCTTCTTCTTCATCTTCATCATCTTCTTCTTCTTCTTCTTCTTCTCTATCTCTTCATCTTCTTCTTCTTCTTCTTCATCTACTTCATCTTCATCTTCTTCTTCATCTTCTCTTCATCTCTTCATCTTCATCTTCTTCTCATCTTCTATCTTCTTCTTCATCATCTTCTTCTTCTTCATCTTCTTCTTCATCTTCTTCTTCATCTTCTTCATTCTTCTTATCTTCTTCTTCATCTTCTTCTTCTTATCTTCTTCTTCATCTTCTTCTTCTTCATCTTCTTCATCTTCTTCATCATCTTCATCTTCATCTTCATCTTCTTCTTCTTCATCTTATCTTCATCTTCTTCTTCTTCATCTTCATCTTCATCTTCTTCTTCATCTTCATCTTCATCTTCATCTTCATCTTCATCTTCATCTTCATCTTCTCTTCATCTTCATCTTCATCTTCATCTTCATCTCTTCTCTTCACTTCTTCATCTTCATCTTCATCTTCATCTATCTTCTTCTTCATCTTCTTCTCTTCATCTTCATCTTCTTCATCTTCTTCTTCTTCATCTTCTTCTTCTTCTCTTCATCTTCATCTTCTTCATCTTCTTCTTCATCTTCATCTTCATCTTCTTCTTCATCTTCATCTTCTTCATCTTCATCATCTTCATCTTCATCTTCATCTTCATCTTCATCTTCTTCTTCATCTTCATCTTCATCTTCATCTTCTTCTTCTTCTTCATCTTCATCATCTTCATCTTCATCTTCATCTTCATCTTCATCTTCTTCTTCATCTTCATCTTCATCATCTTCTTCATCTTCTTCTTCTTCTTCATCTTCTTCTTCTTCATCATCTTCATCTTCATCTTCATCTTCATCATCATCTTCATCTTCATCTTCTTCTTCATCTTCTTCATCTTCTTCATCTTCATCTTCTCTTCATCTTCTTCTTCTTCTTCTATCTTCTTCTTCTTCATCTTCACTCTTCATCTCATCTTCTCATCTCATCTTCATCTTCATCTTCTTCTTCATCTTCTTCATCTCTTCTTCTTCATCTCTTCATCTTCTTCTTCTTCTTCATTTCTTCTTCTTCTTCATCTTCATCTCATCTTCATCTTCATCTTCATCTTCTTCATCTTCTTCTTCATCTTCTTCTTCTTCTCTTCATCTTCATCTTCTTATTCTTCTTCTTCATTCTCATCTTCATCTTCATCATCTTCTTCTTCTTCTTCATCATCTTCATCTTCATTCATCTTCATCTTCATCTTCATCTTATTCTTCTTCATCTTCATTCTTCATCTTCATCTCATCTTCATCTTCATCTTCATTCATCATCTTCTTCATCTTCTTCTTCTTCTTCATCTTCATCTTCATCTTATCTTCTATTCTTCATCTTCTTCTTCATCTATCTTCATCTTCATCATCTTCTTCTTCATCTTCATCATCTTCATCTTCTTCTTCTTCATCTTCATCTTCTTCATCTCTTCTTCATCTTCATCTTCATCTATTCATCTTCATCTTCATCTTCATCTTCTTCTTCATCTTCTCTCTTCTCATCTTCTTCATCTTCTTCATCTTCTTCATTCATCTTCTTCATCTTCATCTTCATCTTCATCTTCATCTTCTTCTTCATCTTCTCATCTCATCTTCATCTTCTCATCTTCTTCTTCATCTTCATCTCATCTTCATCTTCTTCATATTCTTCTTCTTCATCATCTTCTTCATCTACTTCATCTCTTCATCTTCTTCTTCATCTTATCTTCATCTTCATCTTCATCTTCTTCTTCTTCTTCATCTTATTCATCTTCATCTTCTTCATCTTCTTCTTATCTTTCTTCTTCTTCTATTCATCTTCATCTTCATCTTCATCTTAATCTTCATCTATATTCATCTTCTTCATCTTCTTCTTATCTTCATCTCATCTTCTTCTTCATCTTCATCTTCTTCATCTTCATCTTCTTCTTCTCTTCATCTTCATTCATCTTCATCATCTTATTCTTCTTCATCATCTTCATCTCATCTTCATCTTCATCATCTTCATCTCTCTTCATCTTCTTCATCATCTTCTTCTCTCATATCATCTTCTTCACTTCTTCTATCTTCATCTTCTTCTTCATCTTCATCATCTTCTTCATCTTCATCTTCATCTTCTTCTTCATCTTCTTCTTCATCTTCTTCTTCTTCTTCATCTTCATCTTCATATTCTTTCTTATTCTTATCTTCTCATCATCTTCATCTTCTCATCTCATCTTCTTCATCTTCTTCATCTTCTTCATCTTCTTCATCTTCTTCTTCTTTCATCTTCTTCTTCTTCATCTCATCTTCATCTCTTCTTCTTCTTCTATCTTCTTCTTCATCTTCTTCATCTTCATCTTCTTCTTCATCTTCTTCTTCATCTTCATCTTCTTCATCTTCATATCTTCATCTTCTTCATCTCTTCTTCTTCTTCATCTTCACTTCATCTTCTTCATCTTCTTCATCTTCTTATCTTCTCTTCATCTTCTTCATCTTCATCTTCTTCTTCTTCTTCTTCATTCATCTTCTTCTCATCTTCATCTATCTTCATCATCTCTCTTCATATCTTCTTCTTCATCTTCATCTTCTTCTTCATCTTCATCTTCATCTTCTTCTTCATCATCTTCATCTTCATCTTCATCTTCTTCATCTTCATCTTCATCTTCTTCTTCATCTTCATCTTCATCTCTTCTTCTTCATCTTCATCTTCATCTTATCTTCATCTTCTTCATCTCATCTTCATCTTCTTCATCTTCATCTCATCTTCATCTTCTTCTTCATCTTCTTCATCTTCTTCATCTTCATCTTCATCTTCTTATTCTTCTTCTTCATCTTCTTCTATCTTCTTCTTCATCTTCATCTTCTTATCTTCTTCTTCTCATCTTCTTCATCTTCTTCATCTTCTTATCATCTTCATCTTCATCTTCATCTTATTCTTCATCTTCATCTTCTTCATCTTCATCTTCATCTTCTTCTCATCTTCATCTCTTCTTCATCTTCATCTTCATCTTCATCTTCATCTTCTACTTCATCTTCATCTTCTTCATCATCTTCTTCTACTTATCTTCATCTTCTTCATCTTCATCTTCATCTCTTCTTCATCTCTTCTTCATCTTCTTCATCTTCATCTTCTTCATCTTCATCTTCTTCATCTTCTTCATCTCATCTTCTTCTTCTTCTTCTTCTCATCTTCATCTTCATCTTCATCATATTCTTATCTTCTTCTTCTTCTCTTCATATATTCTTCTTATTCTTCTTCTTCATCTTCATCTTCATTCTTCATCTCTCATATATCTTCACTCATCTTCATTCTTATTCTTCATCTTATCTATATTCTTCATCTTATTCATCTTATCATTCATCTCTTCATCTTCTTCATCTCTTCTTCTTCTTCACTTATTCTTCTCTTCATCTTCTTCTTCTTCTCTCTTCTTCATCTTCATCTTCATCTCATCTTCTTCATCTTCATTATTCTTCTTCTTCATCTTCATCTTATCATCTTCTTCATCTTCATCTTCATTTCTTCTTATTAATCTTCTTCTTCATTCTTCTTCTTCTTCATCTTCTCATCTTCTTCATCTTCTTATTATCTTCTTCATCATTCATCTTCTTCTTCTTCATCTTCATCTTCTTCTCATCTTCATCTCATCTTCATCTTCATCTTCTTCTTCATCTTCTTCATCTTCATCATCTTCATCTTCATCTTCATCTTCATCTTCTTCTTCTTCTTCATCTTCATCTTCATCTTCTTCTTCTTCTTCTTCATCTTCATCTTCTTCATCTTCTTCTTCATCTTCTTCTTCATCTTCTTCTTCTTCATCTTCATTCTTCATCTTCATCTTCTTATCTTCTTATTCTTCTTCATCTTCATCTTCATCTTCATCTATCTTCTTCTCTTCATCTTCATCTTCATCTTCATCTTCTTCTTCATCTTCATCTTATTCATCTTCTTATTCTTCATATTCTTCTTCATCTTCTATTCTCTTCTTTCTTCATCTTCATCTTCATCTTCATCTTCATCTTCATCTTCTTCTTCTTCTTCATCTTCATTCTTCATCTTCTTCTTCTTCTTCATCTTCATCTTCTTCTCTTCTTCTTCATTTCTTATTCATTCTTCTTCTTCTTCTTCTTCTTATCTTCATCTTCATCTTCATCTTCATATCATCTTCATCTTCATCTTCTTCTTCTTCTCATTCTTCATTCTTCATCTTCTTCATCTTCTTCTTCTTCTTCTTCTTCTTCTTCTTCTTCTTCTTCTTCTTCTTCTTCTTCTTCATCTTCTTCATCTTCATCTTCATCTTCTTCTTCATCTTCTTCTTCATCGTCATCTTCTTCATCTTCTTCTTCTTCTTCTTCTTCTTCTTCCACTTCTTCTTCTTCATCATCTTCTTCTTCTTCTTCATCATCTTATCTTCATCTTCATCTTCTTCTTCATCTTCATCTTCATCTTCATCTTCTTCTTCTTCATTCTTCATCTTCTTCTTCATATTCATCTTATCTTCATCTTCATCTTATTCTTCTTCTTCATTCTTCTTCTTCATCTTCTTCTTATCTTCTTCTTCTTCTTCTTATTCATCTTCTCTTCTTCTTATTCTTCATCTCTCTTCATCTTCTTCTTCATCTCTTCTTCTTCATCTTCATCATCTTCATCTTCATCTTCATCTTCATCTTCATCTTCATCTTCTTCTTCATCTTCATCTTCATCTTCATCTTCATCTTCATCTTCTTCTA
>NW_027142144.1:10000-15000 GCF_036365525.1 Heterodontus francisci | reverse complement strand
CCCTTTCGGACTTAGTCTCTGGACATTATTTTCGAGTTTTTGGTTAATGATTTCACACTTTTAACATATTTTTGCGCTTTTTGGTTAATGATTACTCTGCTTACTGGTTAACCATTTGCCCTTTCGGACTTAGTCTCTGCACATTATTTTCGACTTTTTGGTTAATGATTTCACACTTTTAACATATTTTTGCGCTTTTTGGTTAATGATTTCATACTTTTTACTTACTTTTGCGCCTTTTGGTTAATGATTACTCTGCTTACTGGTTAACCATTTGCCCTTTCGGACTTAGTCTCTGGACATTATTTTCGAGTTTTTGGTTAATGATTTCACACTTTTTACTTACTTTTGCGATTTTTGGTTAATGATTACTCTGCTTACTGGTTAACCATTTGCCCTTTCGGACTTAGTCTCTGGACATTGTTTTCGACATTTTGGTTAATGATTTCACACTTTTAACTTAATTTTGCGATTTTTGGTTAATGATTACTCTGCTTACTGGTTAACCATTTGCCCTTTCGGACTTAGTCTCTGGACATTGTTTTCGACATTTTGGTTAATGATTTCACACTTTTAACTTAATTTTGTGCTTTTTGGTTAATGATTTCATACTTTTTACTTACTTTTGCGATTTTTGGTTAATGATTACTCTGCTTACTGGTTAACCATTTGCCCTTTCGGACTTAGTCTCTGGACATTATTTTTGGGTTTTTGGTTAATGATTTCACACTTTTTACTTACTTTTGCCCTTTTTGGTTACTGATTACTCTGCTTACTGGTTAACCATTTGCCCTTTCGGACTTAGTCTCTGGACATTATTTTCGAGTTTTTGGTTAATGATTTCACACTTTTAACATATTTTTGCGCTTTTTGGTTACTGATTTCATACTTTTTACTTACTTTTGCGCCTTTTGGTTAATGATTACTCTGCTTACTGGTTAACCATTTGCCCTTTCGGACTTAGTCTCTGGACATTATTTTCGAGTTTTTGGTTAATGATTTCACACTTTTTACTTACTTTTGCGATTTTTGGTTAATGATTACTCTGCTTACTGGTTAACCATTTGCCCTTTCGGACTTAGTCTCTGCACATTATTTTCGAGTTTTTGGTTAATGATTTCACACTTTTTACTTACTTTTGCGATTTTTGGTTAATGATTACTCTGCTTACTGGTTAACCATTTGCCCTTTCGGACTTAGTCTCTGGAGATTATTTTCGAGTTTTTGGTTAATGATTTCACACTTTTTACTTACTTTTGCGATTTTTGGTTAATGATTACTCTGCTTACTGGTTAACCATTTGCCCTTTTGGACTTAGTCTCTGGACATTATTTTCGGGTTTTTGGTTAATGATTTCACACTTTTTACTTACTTTTGCGATTTTTGGTTAATGATGACTCTGCTTACTGGTTAACCATTTGCCCTTTCGCACTTAGTCTCTGCACATTATTTTCGAGTTTTTGGTTAATGATTTCACACTTTTAACATATTTTTGCGCTTTTTGGTTACTGATTTCATACTTTTTACTTACTTTTGCGCCTTTTGGTTAATGATTACTCTGCTTACTGGTTAACCATTTGCCCTTTCGGACTTAGTCTCTGGACATTATTTTCGAGTTTTTGGTTAATGATTTCACACTTTTTACTTACTTTTGCGATTTTTGGTTAATGATTACTCTGCTTACTGGTTAACCATTTGCCCTTTCGGACTTAGTCTCTGGAGATTATTTTCGAGTTTTTGGTTAATGATTTCACACTTTTTACTTACTTTTGCGATTTTTGGTTAATGATTACTCTGCTTACTGGTTAACCATTTGCCCTTTCGGACTTAGTCTCTGGAGATTATTTTCGAGTTTTTGGTTAATGATTTCACACTTTTTACTTACTTTTGCGATTTTTGGTTAATGATTACTCTGCTTACTGGTTAACCATTTGCCCTTTTGGACTTAGTCTCTGGACATTATTTTCGGGTTTTTGGTTAATGATTTCACACTTTTTACTTACTTTTGCGATTTTTGGTTAATGATGACTCTGCTTACTGGTTAACCATTTGCCCTTTCGCACTTAGTCTCTGGAGATTATTTTCGACTTTTTGGTTAATGATTTCACACTTTTAACTTAATTTTGTGCTTTTTGGTTAATGATTTCATACTTTTTACTTACTTTTGCCCTTTTTGGTTAATGATTACTCTGCTTACTGGTTAACCATTTGCCCTTTCGGACTTGGTCTCTGGACATTATTTTCGAGTTTTTGGTTAATGATTTCACACTTTTTACTTACTTTTGCGATTTTTGGTTAATGATTACTCTGCTTACTGGTTAATTATTTGCCCTTTCGGACTTAGTCTCTGCACATTATTTTCGAGTTTTTGGTTAATGATTTCACACTTTTAACATATTTTTGCGCTTTTTGGTTACTGATTTCATACTTTTTACTTACTTTTGCGCCTTTTGGTTAATGATTACTCTGCTTACTGGTTAACCATTTGCCCTTTCGGACTTAGTCTCTGCACATTATTTTCGACTTTTTGGTTAATGATTTCACACTTTTAACATATTTTTGCGCTTTTTGGTTAATGATTTCATACTTTTTACTTACTTTTGCGCCTTTTGGTTAATGATTACTCTGCTTACTGGTTAACCATTTGCCCTTTCGGACTTAGTCTCTGGACATTGTTTTCGACATTTTGGTTAATGATTTCACACTTTTAACTTAATTTTGTGCTTTTTGGTTAATGATTTCATACTTTTTACTTACTTTTGCCCTTTTTGGTTAATGATTACTCTGCTTACTGGTTAACCATTTGCCCTTTCGGACTTAGTCTCTGGAGATTATTTTCGAGTTTTTGGTTAATGATTTCACACTTTTTACTTACTTTTGCGATTTTTGGTTAATGATTTCACACTTTTTACTTACTTTTGCGATTTTTGGTTAATGATGACTCTGCTTACTGGTTAACCATTTGCCCTTTCGGACTTAGTCTCTGCACATTATTTTCGAGTTTTTGGTTAATGATTTCACACTTTTTACTTACTTTTGCGATTTTTGGTTAATGATTTCATACTTTTTACTTACTTTTGCGATTTTTGGTTAATGATGACTCTGCTTACTGGTTAATTATTTGTACTTTCGGACTTGGTCTCTGGACATTATTTTCGACTTTTTGGTTAATGATTTCACACTTTTAACATAATTTTGCGCTTTTTGGTTAATGATTACTCTGCTTGCTTGTTACTGATTTCCCCTTTCGGACTTGATCTCTGGCCGTTCTTTTCGACCTTTTTGGATCAGGTTTCCACACTCTGAAATTATTTTGGGCTCACTGATTAGGCGAGATCAAGGGGGCATGCCTGGGCACTTTGGGCTCAGTTTGGGAAGGCGGCGTCCGTGTGCTCCTCCGCCCTTCCCGCACTTGCGGCTAGGTTTGCCAAACTGCGCTGACCCGCAGCCCTGCCTTTTTGCCCACGGCACGGAACGACTCAAGTCTGGCTCCGTTCCAGGCCGTTGCCTCCGGCTGCCCGCCGTCCGGCCGGCCTGGGACGTACCCCGGCTGACGGCGCCGGAGCCCCTCTAGCAGCCACCGGTGCCGCGGGCCAATGGGTCCGGGCGTTCCGGAGCTATCGGTGGGGAAGTGCTCTCCCCTTTTCCTGACGCCGTTCGCCCGAGCAGAGGTGCAGCCTGACGGGACTGCTGTCGCCTTCCGCGGCGCACCGGCCCCTTTCACCTGCCGTCGACCGCGCGGAGCTCGGACCTTCCTCCCCGAAGTTATGGCCCCGGCGCCGGAGGGTTCCCGGGGCCGGGCATTCAGCGGGGTGAGTCTTCACCTTCCCGGTCAGCCTGCGGGGTCGGTGCGCCGGCACTCGACGCGGGAGGGTCCCCTCTTTCCGTAGAGCCCCGCCCGGTGCCGATCGGCCGGCGGATTGCGGAGCGAACCGCGCCTGACCGACGGGCCTCGGAAACCCGTTGCAGTCGACGGGGGGGAACCGGACAGCGGGACGAGGTGCCGATTCCACCCGCAGATTCGATCCCGAAATCCCGCGGGATTCGGCGGTCCGACCCGACAGATTCAAACGTCGCCCGGGCGGCCCCCAGCGGTCGGGCCGGCCTGGTTCCGCCACCGCCCGATGCCCCTCGCCCCCGGCTACCGCCGACCGCGCCGACCGAGGGAATGCGGCCGGACGTCCGGCGGCAATCGGCCGGAAAGCGGTATGGCCATTTCCTACTGTCCCTCGGACGGGCAGAGGGGCGGCGCCGGGGCACTCGCGGACCAGGCCGCGCCCCTCCGAGCCCTACCGCCTGCCGTCGACCGCGCGGGGATCGGACCTCCCTCCCCGAAGTTATGGCCCCGGAGCCGGAGGGTAGCCGGGGCCGGGCATTCAGCGGGGTGAGTCTTCACCTTCCCGGTCAGCCTGCGGGGTCGGTGCGCCGGCACTCGACGCGGGAGGGTCCCCTCTTTCCGTAGAGCCCCGCCCGGTGCCGATCGGCCGGCGGATTGCGGAGCGAACCGCGCCTGACCGACGGGCCTCGGAAACCCGTTGCAGTCGACGGGGGGGGGGGAACCGGACAGCGGGACGAGGTGCCGATTCCACCCGCAGATTCGATCCCGAAATCCCGCGGGATTCGGCGGTCCGACCCGACAGATTCAAACGTCGCCCGGGCGGCCCCCAGCGGTCGGGCCGGCCTGGTTCCGCCACCGCCCGATGCCCCTCGCCCCCGGCTACCGCCGGCCGCGCAGACCGAGCGAATGCGGCCGGACGTCCGGCGGCAATCGGCCGGAAAGCGGTATGGCCATTTCCTACTGTCCCTCGGACGGGCAGAGGGGCGGCGCCGGGGCACTCGCGGACCAGGCCGCGCCCCTCCGAGCCCTACCGCCTGCCGTCGACCGCGCGGGGATCGGACCCTCCTCGCCGAAGTTATGGAGGTAAGACCGGGAGGCTGCCCAGGGTCGGGACTTCAACCGGCTGCCGCCACCCTTTCCCGCCTGTCCCACGGGCTCGGAG
>NW_027142142.1:0-28678 GCF_036365525.1 Heterodontus francisci | reverse complement strand
TAATTTCCTTAATATCCTCACCCATAAAAATCAAACATCAATTCTCCTTAATATCCTCACCTCATAAAAATCAACATCAATCTCCTTAATATCCTCACTCCATAAAAATCAACATCAATTCCTTAATATCCTCACCCATAAAAATCAACATCAATTCCTTAATATCCTCACTCATAAAAATCAACATCAATCTCCTTAATATCCTCACCCATAAAAATCAACATCAATTTCCTTAATATCCTCACCATCATAAAATCAACATCAATCTCCTTAATATCCTCACCCATAAAAATCTACATCAATCTCCTTAATATCCTCACCCCCAAAAATCAATCTCCTTAAAAATCCTCACTCATAAAAATCAACATCAATCTCCTTAATATCCTCACCCATAAAAATCAACATCAATTTCCTTAATATCCTCACCCATAAAAATCAACATCAATTTCCTTAATATCCTCACTCATAAAAATCAACATCAATCTCCTTAATATCCTCACTCATAAAAATCAACATCAATTCCTTAATATCCTCACCCATAAAAATCAACATCAATTCCTTAATATCCTCACTCATAAAAAATCAACATCAATCTCCTTAATATCCTCACCCATAAAAATCAACATCAATTCCTTAATATCCTCACCCCCAAAAATCAACATCAATTTCCTTAATATCCTCACCCATAAAAATCAACATCAATCTCCTTAATATCCTCACCCATAAAAATCTACATCAATCTCCTTAATATCCTCACCCATAAAAATCAACATCAATCTCCTTAATATCCTCACCCATAAAAATCAACCATCAATCTCCTTAATATCCTCACCCATAAAAATCAACATCAATCTCCTTAATATCCTCACCCATAAAAATCAACATCAATCTCCTTAATATCCTCACCCCATAAAAATCAACATCAATCTCCTTAATATCCTCACCCATAAAAATCAACATCAATCTCCTTAATATCCTCACCCCCAAAAATCAACATCAATCTCCTTAATATCCTCACCCCCAAAAATCAACATCAATCTCCTTAATATCCTCACCCATAAAAATCAACATCAATCTCCTTAATATCCTCCACCCCCAAAAATCAACATCAATCTCCTTAATATCCTCACCTCATAAAAATCAACATCAATCTCCTTAATATCCTCACCCCCAAAAATCAACCTCAATCTCCTGAATATCCTCACCCATAAAAATCAACATCAATCTCCTTAATATCCTCACCCCATAAAAATCAACATCAATCTCCTTATATCCTCACCCACCAAAATCAACATCAATTCCTTAATATCCTCACCCATAAAAATCAACATCAATCTAATTAATATCCTCACCCCCAAAATCAACATCAATCTTCTAATATCCTCACCCCATAAAAATCAACATCAATCTCCTTAATATCCTCACCCCCAAAAATCAACATCAATCTCCTTAATATCCTCACCCCCAAAAATCAACCATCAATCTCCTTAATATCCTCACCCATAAAAATCAACATCAATCTCCTTAATATCCTCACACCCCAAAAAATCAACATCAATCTCCTTAATATCCTCACCCATAAAAATCAACATCAATCTCCTTAATATCCTCACCCCCAAAAATCAACATCAATCTCCTTAATATCCTCACCCATAAAAATCACATCATCTCCTTAATATCCTCACCCCAAAAATCAACATCAATCTCCTTAATATCCTCACCCATAAAAATCAACATCAATCTCCTTAATATCCTCACCCCCAAAAATCAACATCAATCTCCTTAATATCCTCACCCATAAAAATCAACATCAATCTCCTTAATATCCTCACCCCCAAAAATCAACATCAATCTCCTTAATATCCTCACCCATAAAAATCAACATCAATCTCCTTAATATCCTCACCCCCAAAAATCAACATCAATCTCCTTAATATCCTCACCCATAAAAATCAACATCAATCTCCTTAATATCCTCACCCATAAAATCAACATCAATCTCCTTAATATCCTCACCCCCAAAAATCAACATCAATCTCCTTAATATCCTCACCCCATAAAAATCAACTCAATCTCCTTAATATCCTCACCCCATAAAAATCAACATCAATCTCCTTAATATCCTCACCCACAAAAATCAACATCAATCTCCTTAATATCCTCACCCCCAAAAATCAACATCAATCTCCTTAATATCCTCACCCATAAAAATCAACATCAATCTCCTTAATATCCTCACCCAACCATCAAAATCAACATCAATCTCCTTAATATCCTCACCCATAAAAATCAACATCAATCTCCTTAATATCCTCACCCCAAAAATCAACATCAATCTCCTTAATATCCTCACCCCCAAAAATCAACATCAATCTCCTTAATATCCTCAACCCATAAAAATCAACATCAATCTCCTTAATATCCTCACCCCCAAAAATCAACATCAATCTCCTAATATCCTCACCCATAAAAATCAACATCAATCTCCTTAATATCCTCACCCCCAAAAATCAACATCAATCTCCTTAATATCCTCACCCATAAAAATCAACATCAATCTCCTTAATATCCTCACCCCCAAAAATCAACATCAATCTCCTTAATATCCTCACCCCAAAAATCAACATCAATCTCCTTAATATCCTCACCCATAAAAATCAACATCAATCTCCTAATATCCTCACCCCCAAAAATCAACATCAATCTCCTTAATATCCTCACCCCCCAAAAATCACATCAATCTCCTTAATATCCTCACCCCCAAAAATCAACATCAATCTCCTTAATATCCTCACCCCCAAAAATCAACATCAATCTCCTTAATATCCTCACCCCCAAAAATCAACATCAATCTCCTTAATATCCTCACCCCCAAAAATCAACATCAATCTCCTTAATATCCTCACCCCAAAAATCAACATCAATCTCCTAATATCCTCACCATAAAAATCAACATCAATCTCCTTAATATCCTCACCCCCAAAAATCAACATCAATCTCCTTAATATCCTCACCCCCAAAAATCAACATCAATCTCCTTAATATCCTCACCCATAAAAATCAACATCAATCTCCTTAATATCGTCACCCCCAAAAATCAACATCAATCTCCTTAATATCCTCACCCCCAAAAATCAACATCAATCTCCTTAATATCCTCACCCATAAAAATCAACATCAATCTCCTTAATATCCTCACCCCCAAAAATCAACATCAATCTCCTTAATATCCTCACCCCCAAAAATCAACATCAATCTCCTTAATATCCTCACCCCCAAAAATCAACATCAATCTCCTTAATATCCTCACCCATAAAAATCAACATCAATCTCCTTAATATCCTCACCCATAAAAATCAACATCAATCTCCTTAATATCCTCACCCCCAAAAATCAACATCAATTTCCTTAATATCCTCACCCCATAAAATCAACATCAATCTCCTTAATATCCTCACCCCCAAAAATCAACATCAATTTCCTTAATATCCTCACCCCCAAAAATCAACATCAATCTCCTAAATATCCTCACCCATAAAAATCAACATCAATCTCCTTAATATCCTCACCCCAAAAATCAACATCAATCTCCTTAATATCCTCACCCCCAAAAATCAACATCAATCTCCTTAATATCCTCACCCATAAAAATCAACATCAATCTCCTTAATATCCTCACCCCCAAAAATCAACATCAATCTCCTTAATATCCTCACCCCCAAAAATCAACTCAATCTCCTTAATATCCTCACCCATAAAAATCAACATCAATCTCCTTAATATCCTCACCCCCAAAAATCAACATCAATCTCCTTAATATCCTCAACCCATAAAAATCAACATCAATCTCCTTAATATCCTCACCCCCAAAAATCAACATCAATCTCCTTAATATCCTCACCCCCAAAAATCAACATCAATCTCCTTAATATCCTAACCCCCAAAAATCGACATCAATCTCCTTAATATCCTCACCCCCAAAAATCAACATCAATCTCCTTAATATCCTCACCCCCAAAAATCGACATCAATCTCCTTAATATCCTCACCCCCAAAAATCAACATCAATCTCCTTAATATCCTCACCCCCAAAAATCAACATCAATCTCCTTAATAACCTCAACCCATAAAAATCAACATCAATCTCCTTAATATCCTCACCCATAAAAATCAACATCAATCTCCTTAATATCCTCACCCCCAAAAATCAACATCAATCTCCTTAATATCCTCACCCCCAAAAATCAACATCAATCTCCTTAATATCCTCACCCCCAAAAATCAACATCAATCTCCTTAATATCCTCACCCATAAAAATCAACATCAATCTCCTTAATATGCTCAACCCCCAAAAATCAACATCAATCTCCTTAATATCCTCACCCCCAAAAATCAACATCAATCTCCTTAATATCCTCACCCCCAAAAATCAACATCAATCTCCTTAATATCCTCACCCCCAAAAATCAACATCAATCTCCTTAATATCCTCACCCATAAAAATCAACATCAATCTCCTTAATATCCTCACCCCCAAAAATCAACATCAATCTCCTTAATATCCTCACCCCCAAAAATCAACATCAATCTCCTTAATATCCTCACCCCCAAAAATCAACATCAATCTCCTTAATATCCTCACCCACAAAAATCAACATCAATCTCCTTAATATCCTCACCCATAAAAATCAACATCAATCTCCTTAATATCCTCACCCCCAAAAATCAACATCAATCTCCTGAATATCCTCACCCCCAAAAATCAACATCAATTTCCTTAATATCCTCACCCATAAAAATCAACATCAATCTCCTTAATATCCTCACCCCCAAAAATCAACATCAATCTCCTTAATATCCTCACCCATAAAAATCTACATCAATCTCCTTAATATCCTCACCCCCAAAAATCAACATCAATCTCCTTAATATCCTCACCCATAAAAATCTACATCAATCTCCTTAATATCCTCACCCCCAAAAATCAACATCAATCTCCTTAATATCCTCACCCATAAAAATCAACATCAATCTCCTTAATATCCTCACCCCCAAAAATCAACATCAATCTCCTTAATATCCTCACCCATAAAAATCAACATCAATCTCCTTAATATCCTCACCCCCAAAAATCAACATCAATCTCCTTAATATCCTCACCCCCAAAAATCAACATCAATCTCCTTAATATCCTCACCCCCAAAAATCAACATCAATCTCCTTAATATCCTCACCCATAAAAATCAACATCAATCTCCTTAATATGCTCAACCCCCAAAAATCAACATCAATCTCCTTAATATCCTCACCCCCAAAAATCAACATCAATCTCCTTAATATCCTCACCCCCAAAAATCAACATCAATCTCCTTAATATCCTCACCCCCAAAAATCAACATCAATCTCCTTAATATCCTCACCCATAAAAATCAACATCAATCTCCTTAATATCCTCACCCCCAAAAATCAACATCAATCTCCTTAATATCCTCACCCCCAAAAATCAACATCAATCTCCTTAATATCCTCACCCCCAAAAATCAACATCAATCTCATTAATATCCTCACCCACAAAAATCAACATCAATCTCCTTAATATCCTCACCCATAAAAATCAACATCAATCTCCTTAATATCCTCACCCCCAAAAATCAACATCAATCTCCTTAATATCCTCACCCCCAAAAATCAACATCAATCTCCTGAATATCCTCACCCCCAAAAATCAACATCAATTTCCTTAATATCCTCACCCATAAAAATCAACATCAATCTCCTTAATATCCTCACCCCCAAAAATCAACATCAATCTCCTTAATATCCTCACCCATAAAAATCTACATCAATCTCCTTAATATCCTCACCCCCAAAAATCAACATCAATCTCCTTAATATCCTCACCCATAAAAATCTACATCAATCTCCTTAATATCCTCACCCCCAAAAATCAACATCAATCTCCTTAATATCCTCACCCATAAAAATCAACATCAATCTCCTTAATATCCTCACCCCCAAAAATCAACATCAATCTCCTTAATATCCTCACCCATAAAAATCAACATCAATCTCCTTAATATCCTCACCCCCAAAAATCAACATCAATCTCCTTAATATCCTCACCCATAAAAATCAACATCAATCTCCTTCATATCCTCACCCATAAAAATCAACATCAATCTCCTTCATATCCTCACCCATAAAAATCAACATCAATCTCCTTAATATCCTCACCCATAAAAATCAACATCAATCTCCTTAATATCATCACCCCCAAAAATCAACATCAATCTCCTTAATATCCTCACCCATAAAAATCAACATCAATCTCCTTAATATCCTCACCCCCAAAAATCAACATCAATCTCCTTAATATCCTCACCCCCAAAAATCTACATCAATCTCCTTAATATCCTCACCCATAAAAATCTACATCAATCTCCTTAATATCCTCACCCATAAAAATCAACATCAATCTCCTTAATATCCTCAACCCATAAAAATCAACATCAATCTCCTTAATATCCTCACCCCCAAAAATCAACATCAATCTCCTTAATATCCTCACCCCCAAAAATCTACATCAATCTCCTTAATATCCTCACCCATAAAAATCTACATCAATCTCCTTAATATCCTCACCCATAAAAATCTACATCAATCTCCTTAATATCCTCACCCATAAAAATCAACATCAATCTCCTTAATATCCTCACCCATAAAAATCTACATCAATCTCCTTAATATCCTCACCCATAAAAATCAACATCAATCTCCTTAATATCCTCACCCATAAAAATCAACATCAATCTCCTTAATATCCTCACCCCCAAAAATCAACATCAATCTCCTTAATATCCTCACCCCCAAAAATCAACATCAATCTCCTTAATATCCTCACCCCCAAAAATCTACATCAATCTCCTTAATATCCTCACCCATAAAAATCTACATCAATCTCCTTAATATCCTCACCCCCAAAAATCAACATCAATCTCCTTCATATTCTCACCCCCAAAAATCTACATCAATCTCCTTAATATCCTCACCCATAAAAATCTACATCAATCTCCTTAATATCCTCACCCATAAAAATCAACATCAATCTCCTTAATATCCTCACCCATAAAAATCTACATCAATCTCCTTAATATCCTCACCCCCAAAAATCAACATCAATCTCCTTCATATTCTCACCCCCAAAAATCTACATCAATCTCCTTAATATCCTCACCCATAAAAATCTACATCAATCTCCTTAATATCCTCACCCATAAAAATCTACATCAATCTCCTTAATATCCTCACCCATAAAAATCAACATCAATCTCCTTAATATCCTCACCCATAAAAATCTACATCAATCTCCTTAATATCCTCACCCCCAAAAATCAACATCAATCTCCTTCATATTCTCACCCCCAAAAATCTACATCAATCTCCTTAATATCCTCACCCATAAAAATCTACATCAATCTCCTTAATATCCTCACCCATAAAAATCTACATCAATCTCCTTAATATCCTCACCCATAAAAATCAACATCAATCTCCTTAATATCCTCACCCATAAAAATCTACATCAATCTCCTTAATATCCTCACCCCCAAAAATCAACATCAATCTCCTTAATATCCTCACCCCCAAAAATCAACATCAATCTCCTTAATATCCTCACTCATAAAAATCTACATCAATCTCCTTAATATCCTCACCCCCAAAAATCAACATCAATCTCCTTAATATCCTCACCCATAAAAATCAACATCAATCTCCTTAATATCCTCACCCCCAAAAATCGACATCAATCTCCTTAATATCCTCACCCCCAAAAATCAACATCAATCTCCTTAATATCCTCACCCCCAAAAATCAACATCAATCTCCTTAATATCCTCACCCCCAAAAATCAACATCAATCTCCTTAATATCCTCACCCCCAAAAATCAACATCAATCTCCTTAATATCCTCACCCATAAAAATCAACATCAATCTCCTTAATATCCTCACCCATAAAAATCAACATCAATCTCCTTAATATCCTCACCCATAAAAATCAACATCAATCTCCTTAATATCCTCACCCCCAAAAATCAACATGAATCTCCTTAATATCCTCACCCATAAAAATCTACATCAATCTCCTTAATATCCTCACCCATAAAAATCAACATCAATCTCCTTAATATCCTCACCCCCAAAAATCAACATCAATCTCCTTAATATCCTCACCCCCAAAAATTAACATCAATCTCGTTAATATTCTCACCCCCAAAAATCAATATCAATCTCCTTAATATCCTCACCCCCAAAAATCAACATCAATCTCCTTAATATCCTCACCCCCAAAAATCAACATCAATCTCCTTAATATCCTCACCCATAAAAATCAACATCAATCTCCTTAATATCCTCACCCATAAAAATCAACATCAATCTCCTTAATATCCTCACCCATAAAAATCAACATCAATCTCCTTAATATCCTCACCCCCAAAAATCAACATCAATCTCCTTAATATCCTCACCCATAAAAATCAACATCAATCTCCTTAATATCCTCACCCATAAAAATCTACATCAATCTCCTTAATATCCTCACCCCCAAAAATCAACATCAATCTCCTTAATATCCTCACCCCCAAAAATCAACATCAATCTCCTTAATATCCTCACCCCCAAAAATCAACATCAATCTCCTTAATATCCTCACCCCCAAAAATCAACATCAATCTCCTTAATATCCTCACCCCCAAAAATCTACATCAATCTCCTTAATATCCTCACCCATAAAAATCTACATCAATCTCCTTAATATCCTCACCCATAAAAATCAACATCAATCTCCTTAATATCCTCAACCCATAAAAATCAACATCAATCTCCTTAATATCCTCACCCCCAAAAATCTACATCAATCTCCTTAATATCCTCACCCATAAAAATCTACATCAATCTCCTTAATATCCTCACCCATAAAAATCTACATCAATCTCCTTAATATCCTCACCCATAAAAATCAACATCAATCTCCTTAATATCCTCACCCATAAAAATCTACATCAATCTCCTTAATATCCTCACCCATAAAAATCTACATCAATCTCCTTAATATCCTCACCCATAAAAATCTACATCAATCTCCTTAATATCCTCACCCATAAAAATCAAGATCAATCTCCTTAATATCCTCACCCATAAAAATCAAGATCAATCTCCTTAATATCCTCACCCATAAAAATCAACATCAATCTCCTTAATATCCTCACCCCCAAAAATCTACATCAATCTCCTTAATATCCTCACCCATAAAAATCTACATCAATCTCCTTAATATCCTCACCCTCAAAAATCAACATCAATCTCCTTAATATCCTCACCCCCAAAAATCAACATCAATCTCCTTAATATCCTCACCCCCAAAAATCAACATCAATCTCCTTAATATCCTCACCCCCAAAAATCAACATCAATCTCCTTAATATCCTCACCCCCAAAAATCAACATCAATCTCCTTAATATCCTCACCCATAAAAATCAACATCAATCTCCTTAATATCCTCACCCATAAAAATCAACATCAATCTCCTTAATATCCTCACCCCCAAAAATCAACATCAATCTCCTTAATATCCTCACCCCCAAAAATCAACATCAATCTCCTTAATATCCTCACCCATAAAAATCAACATCAATCTCCTTAATATCCTCACCCCCAAAAATCAACATCAATCTCCTTAATATCCTCACCCATTAAAATCTACATCAATCTCCTTAATATCCTCACTCCCAAAAATCAACATCAATCTCCTTAATATCCTCACCCATAAAAATCAATATCAATCTCCTTAATATCCTCACCCATAAAAATCAACATCAATCTCCTTAATATCCTCACTCCCAAAAATCAACATCAATCTCCTTAATATCCTCACCCATAAAAATCAACATCAATCTCCTTAATATCCTCACCCATAAAAATAAACATCAATCTCCTTACTATCCTCACCCCCAAAAATCAACATCAATCTCCTTAATATCCTCACCCATAAAAATCAACATCAATCTCCTTAATATCCTCACCCATAAAAATAAACATCAATTTCCTTAATATCCTCACCCATAAAAATCAACATCAATCTCCTTAATATCCTCACCCCCAAAAATCAACATCAATCTCCTTAATATCCTCACCCATAAAAATCAACATCAATCTCCTTAATATCCTCACCCCCAAAAATCAACATCAATCTCCTTAATATCCTCATCCCCAAAAATCAACATCAATCTCCTTAATATCCTCACCCCCAAAAATCAACATCAATCTCCTTAATATCCTCACCCCCAAAAATCAACATCAATCTCCTTAATATCCTCACCCATAAAAATCAACATCAATCTCCTTAATATCCTCATCCCCAAAAATCAACATCAATCTCCTTAATATCCTCACCCATAAAAATCAACATCAATCTCCTTAATATCCTCACCCCCAAAAATCAACATCAATCTCCTTAATATCCTCACCCATAAAAATCAACATCAATCTCCTTAATATCCTCATCCCCAAAAATCAACATCAATCTCCTTAATATCCTCACCCATAAAAATCAACATCAATCTCCTTAATATCCTCACCCCCAAAAATCAACATCAATCTCCTTAATATCCTCACCCATAAAAATCAACATCAATCTCCTTAATATCCTCATCCCCAAAAATCAACATCAATCTCCTTAATATCCTCACCCATAAAAATCAACATCAATCTCCTTAATATTCTCACCCCCAAAAATCAACATCAATCTCCTTAATATCCTCACCCATAAAAATCAACATCAATCTCCTTAATATTCTCACCCATAAAAATCAACATCAATCTCCTTAATATCCTCACCCGTAAAAATCAACATCAATCTCCTTAATATCCTCACCCATAAAAATCAACATCAATCTCCATAATATCCTCACCCATAAAAATCAACATCAATCTCCTTAATATCCTCACCCATAAAAATCAACATCAATCTCCTTAATATCCTCACCCATAAAAATCAACATCAATCTCCTTAATATCCTCACCCATAAAAATCAACATCAATTTCCTTAATATCCTCACCCATAAAAATCAACATCAATCTCCTTAATATCCTCACCCATAAAAATCAACATCAATCTCCTTAATATTCTCACCCCCAAAAATCAACATCAATCTCCTTAATATCCTCACCCATAAAAATCAACATCAATCTCCTTAATATCCTCACCCCCAAAAATCAAAATCAATCTCCTTAATATCCTCACCCCCAAAAATCAAAATCAATCTCCTTAATATCCTCACACCCAAAAATCAACATCAATCTCCTGAATATCCTCACCCCCAAAAATCAACATCAATCTCCTTAATATCCTGACCCCCAAAAATCAACATCAATCTCCTTAATATCCTCACCCATAAAAATCAACATCAATCTCCTTAATATCCTCACCCATAAAAATCAACATCAATCTCCTGAATATCCTCACCCCCAAAAATCAACATCAATCTCCTTAATATCCTCACCCCCAAAAATCAACATCAATCTCCTTAATATCCTCACCCATAAAAATCAACATCAATCTCCTGAATATCCTCACCCCCAAAAATCAACATCAATCTCCTTAATATCCTCACCCCCAAAAATCAACATCAATCTCCTTAATATCCTCACCCATAAAAATCAACATCAATCTCCTTAATATCCTCACCCCCAAAAATCAACATCAATCTCCTTAATATCCTCACCCCCAAAAATCAACTTCAATCTCCTTAATATCCTCACCCATAAAAATCAACATCAATCTCCTTAATATCCGCACCCCCAAAAATCAACATCAATCTCCTTAATATCCTCACCCATAAAAATCAACATCAATCTCCTTAATATCCTCACCCCCAAAAATCAAAATCAATCTCCTTAATATCCTCACCCATAAAAATCAACATCAATCTCCTTAATATCCTCACCCCCAAAAATCAACATCAATCTCCTTAATATCCTCACCCATAAAAATCAACATCAATCTCCTTAATATCCTCACCCATAAAAATCAACATCAATCTCCTTAATATCCTCACCCCCAAAAATCAACATCAATCTCCTTAATATCCTCGCCCCCAAAAATCAACATCAATCTCCTTAATATCCTCACTCATAAAAATCAACATCAATCTCCTTAATATCCTCACCCCCAAAAATCAACATCAATCTCCTTAATATCCTCACCCATAAAAATCAACATCAATCTCCTTAATATCCTCACCCCCAAAAATCAACATCAATCTCCTTAATATTCTCACCCCCAAAAATCAACATCAATCTCCTTAATATTCTCACCCCCAAAAATCAACATCAATCTCCTTAATATCCTCACCCCCAAAAATCAACATCAATCTCCTTAATATTCTCACCCCCAAAAATCAACATCAATCTCCTTAATATTCTCACCCCCAAAAATCATCAATCTCCTTAATATTCTCACCCCCAAAAATCAACATCAATCTCCTTAATATCCTCACCCCCAAAAATCAACATCAATCTCCTTAATATCCTCACCCCCAAAAATCAACATCAATCTCCTTAATATCCTCACCCATAAAAATCAACATCAATCTCCTTAATATCCTCATCCCCAAAAATCAACATCAATCTCCTTAATATCCTCACTCATAAAAATCAACATCAATCTCCTTAATATCCTCACCCATAAAAATCAACATCAATCTCCTTAATATCCTCACCCATAAAAATTAACATCAATCTCCTTAATATCCTCACTCCCAAAAATCAACATCAATCTCCTTAATATCCTCACCCATAAAAATCAATATCAATCTCCTTAATATCCTCACCCATAAAAATCAACATCAATCTCCTTAATATCCTCACTCCCAAAAATCAACATCAATCTCCTTAATATCCTCACCCATAAAAATCAACATCAATCTCCTTAATATCCTCACCCATAAAAATAAACATCAATCTCCTTAATATCCTCACCCATAAAAATCAACATCAATCTCCTTAATATCCTCACCCATAAAAATCAACATCAATCTCCTTACTATCCTCACCCATAAAAATCAACATCAATCTCCTGAATATCCTCACCCCCAAAAATCAACATCAATCTCCTTAATATCCTCACCCATAAAAATCAACATCAATCTCCTTAATATCCTCACCCCCAAAAATCAACATCAATCTCCTTAATATCCTCATCCCCAAAAATCAACATCAATCTCCTTAATATCCTCACCCCCAAAAATCAACATCAATCTCCTTAATATCCTCACCCATAAAAATAAACATCAATCTCCTTACTATCCTCACCCATAAAAATCAACATCAATCTCCTTAATATCCTCACCCCCAAAAATCAACATCAATCTCCTTAATATCCTCACCCATAAAAATCAACATCAATCTCCTTAATATCCTCACCCCCAAAAATCAAAATCAATCTCCTTAATATCCTCACCCCCAAAAATCAAAATCAATCTCCTTAATATCCTCACCCATAAAAATCAACATCAATCTCCTGAATATCCTCACCCCCAAAAATCAAAATCAATCTCCTTAATATCCTCACTCCCAAAAATCAACATCAATCTCCTTAATATCCTCACCCATAAAAATCAACATCAATCTCCTGAATATCCTCACCCCCAAAAATCAACATCAATCTCCTTAATATCCTCACTCCCAAAAATCAACATCAATCTCCTTAATATCCTCACCCATAAAAATCAACATCAATCTCCTGAATATCCTCAACCGCAAAAATCAACATCAATCTCCTTAATATCCTCACCCCCAAAAATCAACATCAATCTCCTTAATATCCTCACCCATAAAAATCAACATCAATCTCCTTAATATCCTCACCCCCAAAAATCAACATCAATCTCCTTAATATCCTCACCCATAAAAATCAACATCAATCTCCTTAATATCCTCACCCATAAAAATCAACATCAATCTCCTTAATATCCTCACCCCCAAAAATCAACATCAATCTCCTTAATATCCTCACCCCCAAAAATCAACATCAATCTCCTTAATATCCTCACCCCCAAAAATCAACATCAATCTCCTTAATATCCTCACCCCCAAAAATCAACATCAATCTCCTTAATATCCTCACCCATAAAAATCAACATCAATCTCCTTAATATCCTCACCCCCAAAAATCAACATCAATCTCCTTAATATCCTCACCCCCAAAAATCAACATCAATCTCCTTAATATCCTCACCCCCAAAAATCAACATCAATCTCCTTAATATCCTCACCCATAAAAATCAACATCAATCTCCTTAATATCCTCACCCCCAAAAATCAACATCAATCTCCTTAATATTCTCACCCCCAAAAATCAACATCAATCTCCTTAATATCTTCACCCATAAAAATCAACATCAATCTCCTTAATATCCTCACCCATAAAAATCAACATCAATCTCCTTAATATCCTCACCCATAAAAATCAACATCAATCTCCTTAATATCTTCACCCATAAAAATCAACATCAATCTCCTTAATATCCTCACCCCCAAATCAACATCAATCTCCTTAATATCCCAACCCATAAAAATCAACATCAATCTCCTTAATATCCTCACCCCCAAAAATCAACATCAATCTCCTTAATATCCTCACCCCCAAAAATCAACATCAATCTCCTTAATATCCTCACCCCCAAAAATCAACAGCAATCTCCTTAATATCCTCACCCATAAAAATCAACATCAATCTCCTTAATATCCTCACCCCCAAAAATCAACATCATCTCCTTCATATCCTCACCCCCAAAAATCAACATCAATCTCCTTAATATCCTCACCCCCAAAAATCAACATCAATCTCCTTAATATCCTCACCCCCAAAAATCTACATCAATCTCCTTAATATCCTCACTCCCAGAAATCAACATCAATCTCCTTAATATCCTCACCCCCAAAAATCAACATCAATCTCCTTAATATCCTCACTCATAAAAATCAACATCAATCTCCTTAATATCCTCACCCATAAAAATCAACATCAATCTCCTTAATATCCTCACCCCCAAAAATCAACATCAATCTCCTTAATATCCTCACCCCCAAAAATCTACATCAATCTCCTTAATATCCTCACTCCCAGAAATCAACATCAATCTCCTTAATATCCTCACCCCCAAAAATCAACATCAATCTCCTTAATATCCTCACTCATAAAAATCAACATCAATCTCCTTAATATCCTCACCCATAAAAATCAACATCAATCTCCTTAATATCCTCACCCATAAAAATCAACATCAATCTCCTTAATATCCTCACTCATTAAAATCAACATCAATCTCCTTAATATCCTCACTCATAAAAATCAACATCAATCTCCTTAATATCCTCACCCCCAAAAATCAACATCAATCTCCTTAATATCCTCACCCATAAAAATCAACATCAATCTCCTTAATATCCTCACCCATAAAAATCAACATCAATCTCCTTAATATCCTCACCCATAAAAATCAACATCAATCTCCTTAATATCCTCACCCCCAAAAATCAACATCAATCTCCTTAATATCCTCACCCATAAAAATCAACATCAATCTCCTTAATATCCTCACCCATAAAAATCAACATCAATCTCCTTAATATCCTCACCCCCAAAAATCAACATCAATCTCCTTAATATCCTCACCCATAAAAATCAACATCAATTTCCTTAATATCCTCACCAATAAAAATCAACATCAATCTCCTTAATATCCTCACCCATAAAAATCAACATCAATCTCCTTAATATCCTCACCCCCAAAAATCAACATCAATCTCCTTAATATCCTCACTCATAAAAATCAACATCAATCTCCTTAATATCCTCACCCCCAAAAATCAACATCAATTTCCTTAATATCCTCACCAATAAAAATCAACATCAATCTCCTTAATATCCTCACCCATAAAAATCAACATCAATCTCCTTAATATCCTCACCCCCAAAAATCAACATCAATCTCCTTAATATCCTCACCCATAAAAATCAACATCAATCTCCTTAATATCCTCACCCATAAAAATCAACATCAATCTCCTTAATATTCTTACTCATAATAATCTACATCAATCTCCTTAATACCCTTTCCGAAAAAAATCTAGATCAATCTCCTTAATATCCTCACCCCCAAAAATCAACATCAATTTCCTTAATATCCTCAACACCAAAAATCAACATCAATCTCCTTAATATCCTCACCCATAAAAATCAACATCAATCTCCTTAATATCCTCACCCATAAAAATCAACATCAATCTCCTTAATATCCTCACCCCCAAAAATCAACATCAATCTCCTTAATATCCTCACCCATAAAAATCAACATCAATCTCCTTAATATCCTCACCCATAAAAATCAACATCAATCTCCTTAATATCCTCACCCCCAAAAATCAACATCAATCTCCTTAATATCCTCACCCATAAAAATCAACATCAATCTCCTTAATATCCTCACCCCCAAAAATCAACATCAATTTCCTTAATATCCTCACCCCCAAAAATCAACATCAATTTCCTTAATATCCTCAACCCCAAAAATCAACATCAATCTCCTTAATATCCTCACCCATAAAAATCAACATCAATCTCCTTAATATCCTCACCCATAAAAATCAACATCAATCTCCTTAATATCCTCACCCCCAAAAATCAACATCAATCTCCTTAATATCCTCACCCATAAAAATCAACATCAATCTCCTTAATATCCTCACCCCCAAAAATCAACATCAATTTCCTTAATATCCACACCCATAAAAATCAACATCAATCTCCTTAATATCCTCACCCATAAAAATCAACATCAATCTCCTTAATATCCTCACCCATAAAAATCAACATCAATCTCCTTAATATCCTCACCCCCAAAAATCAACATCAATTTCCTTAATATCCTCACCCATAAAAATCAACATCAATCTCCTTAATATCCTCACCCACAAAAATCAACATCAATCTCCTTAATATCCTCACCCATAAAAATCAACATCAATCTCCTTAATATCCTCACCCATAAAAATCAACATCAATTTCCTTAATATCCTCACCCATAAAAATCAACATCAATCTCCTTAATATCCTCACCCATAAAAATCAACATCAATCTCCTTAATATTCTTACTCATAATAATCTACATCAATCTCCTTAATACCCTTTCCGAAAAAAATCTAGATCAATCTCCTTAATATCCTCACCCATAAAAATCAACATCAATCTCCTTAATATCCTCACCCATAAAAATCAACATCAATCTCCTTAATATCCTCACCCCCAAAAATCAACATCAATCCCCTTAATATCCTCACCCCCAAAAATCGACATCAATCTCCTTAATATCCTCACTCATAAAAATCAACATCAATCTCCTTAATATCCTCACCCCCAAAAATCAACATCAATCCCCTTAATATCCTCACCCCCAAAAATCAACATCAATCTCCTTAATATCCTCACCCCCAAAAATCAACATCAATCTCCTTAATATCCTCACCCCCAAAAATCAACATCAATCTCCTTAATATCCTCACCCATAAAAATCAACATCAATCTCCTTAATATCCTCACCCCCAAAAATCAAAATCAATCTCCTTAATATCCTCACCCCCAAAAATCAAAATCAATCTCCTTAATATCCTCACCCATAAAAATCAACATCAATCTCCTTAATATCCTCACCCCCAAAAATCAAAATCAATCTCCTTAATATCCTCACTCCCAAAAATCAACATCAATCTCCTTAATATCCTCACCCATAAAAATCAACATCAATCTCCTGAATATCCTCACCCCCAAAAATCAACATCAATCTCCTTAATATCCTCACCCATAAAAATCAACATCAATCTCCTTAATATCCTCACCCCCAAAAATCAACATCAATCTCCTTAATATCCTCACCCCCAAAAATCAACATCAATCTCCTTAATATCCTCACCCCCAAAAATCAACATCAATCTCCTTAATATCCTCACCCATAAAAATCAACATCAATCTCCTTAATATCCTCACCCCCAAAAATCAACATCAATCTCCTTAATATCCTCACCCCCAAAAATCAACATCAATCTCCTTAATATCCTCACCCATAAAAATCAACATCAATCTCCTTAATATCCTCACCCATAAAAATCAACATCAATCTCCTTAATATCCTCACCCATAAAAATCAACATCAATCTCCTGAATATCCTCACCCCCAAAAATCAACATCAATCTCCTTAATATCCTCACCCATAAAAATCAACATCAATCTCCTTAATATCCTCACCCCCAAAAATCAACATCAATCTCCTTAATATCCTCACCCCCAAAAATCAACATCAATCTCCTTAATATCCTCACCCATAAAAATCAACATCAATCTCCTTAATATCCTCACCCATAAAAATCAACATCAATCTCCTTAATATCCTCACCCCCAAAAATCAACATCAATCTCCTTAATATCCTCACCCCCAAAAATCAACATCAATCTCCTTAATATCCTCACCCATAAAAATCAACATCAATCTCCTTAATATCCTCACCCCCAAAAATCAACATCAATCTCCTTAATATCCTCACCCATAAAAATCAACATCAATTTCCTTAATATCCTCACCCATAAAAATCAACATCAATCTCCTGAATATCCTCACCCCCAAAAATCTACATCAATCTCCTTAATATCCTCACCCATAAAAATCAACATCAATCTCCTTAATATCCTCACCCATAAAAATCAACATCAATCTCCTTAATATCCTCACTCATAAAAATCAACATCAATCTCCTTAATATCCTCACCCCCAAAAATCAACATCAATCTCCTTAATATCCTCACGCATAAAAATCAACATCAATCTCCTTAATATCCTCACCCATAAAAATCAACATCAATCTCCTTAATATCCTCACCCCCAAAAATCAACATCAATCTCCTTAATATCCTCACCCCCAAAAATCAACATCAATCTCCTTAATATCCTCACCCCCAAAAATCTACATCAATCTCCTTAATATCCTCACTCCCAGAAATCAACATCAATCTCCTTAATATCCTCACCCCCAAAAATCAACATCAATCTCCTTAATATCCTCACCCATAAAAATCAACATCAATCTCCTTAATATCCTCACCCCCAAAAATCAACATCAATCTCCTTAATATCCTCACCCCCAAAAATCAACATCAATCTCCTTAATATCCTCACCCATAAAAATCAACATCAATCTCCTTAATATCCTCACCCCCAAAAATCAACATCAATCTCCTTAATATCCTCACCCCCAAAAATCAACATCAATCTCCTTAATATCCTCACCCATAAAAATCAACATCAATCTCCTTAATATCCTCACCCATAAAAATCAACATCAATCTCCTTAATATCTTCACCCATAAAAATCAACATCAATCTCCTTAATATCTTCACCCATAAAAATCAACATCAATCTCCTTAATATCCTCACCCATAAAAATCAACATCAATCTCCTTAATATCCTCACCCATAAAAATCAACATCAATCTCCTTAATAACTTCACCCATAAAAATCAACATCAATCTCCTTAATATCCTCACCCCCAAATCAACATCAATCTCCTTAATATCCTCACCCATAAAAATCAACATCAATCTCCTTAATATCCTCACCCCCAAAAATCAACATCAATCTCCTTAATATCCTCACCCCCAAAAATCAACATCAATCTCCTTAATATCCTCACCCCCAAAAATCAACATCAATCTCCTTAATATCCTCACCCATAAAAATCAACATCAATCTCCTTAATATCCTCACCCCCAAAAATCAACATCATCTCCTTCATATCCTCACCCCCAAAAATCAACATCAATCTCCTTAATATCCTCACCCCCAAAAATCAACATCAATCTCCTTAATATCCTCACCCCCAAAAATCTACATCAATCTCCTTAATATCCTCACTCCCAGAAATCAACATCAATCTCCTTAATATCCTCACCCCAAAAATCAACATCAATCTCCTTAATATCCTCACTCATAAAAATCAACATCAATCTCCTTAATATCCTCACTCATAAAAATCAACATCAATCTCCTTAATATCCTCACTCCCAGAAATCAACATCAATCTCCTTAATATCCTCACCCCCAAAAATCAACATCAATCTCCTTAATATCCTCACTCATAAAAATCAACATCAATCTCCTTAATATCCTCACCCCCAAAAATCAACATCAATTTCCTTAATATCCTCACCCATAAAAATCAACATCAATCTCCTTAATATCCTCACCCATAAAAATCAACATCAATCTCCTTAATATCCTCACCCATAAAAATCAACATCAATCTCCTTAATATCCTCACCCCCAAAAATCAACATCAATCTCCTTAATATCCTCACCCATAAAAATCAACATCAATCTCCTTAATATCCTCACCCATAAAAATCAACATCAATCTCCTTAATATCCTCACCCATAAAAATCAACATCAATCTCCTTAATATTCTTACTCATAATAATCTACATCAATCTCCTTAATACCCTTTCCGAAAAAAATCTAGATCAATCTCCTTAATATCCTCACCCCCAAAAATCAGCATCAATTTCCTTAATATCCTCAACCCCAAAAATCAACATCAATCTCCTTAATATCCTCACCCATAAAAATCAACATCAATCTCCTTAATATCCTCACCCATAAAAATCAACATCAATCTCCTTAATATCCTCACCCCCAAAAATCAACATCAATCTCCTTAATATCCTCACCCATAAAAATCAACATCAATCTCCTTAATATCCTCACCCATAAAAATCAACATCAATCTCCTTAATATCCTCACCCCCAAAAATCAACATCAATCTCCTTAATATCCTCACCCATAAAAATCAACATCAATCTCCTTAATATCCTCACCCCCAAAAATCAACATCAATTTCCTTAATATCCACACCCATAAAAATCAACATCAATCTCCTTAATATCCTCACCCATAAAAATCAACATCAATCTCCTTAATATCCTCACCCATAAAAATCAACATCAATCTCCTTAATATCCTCACCCCCAAAAATCAACATCAATTTCCTTAATATCCTCACCCATAAAAATCAACATCAATCTCCTTAATATCCTCACCCATAAAAATCAACATCAATTTCCTTAATATCCTCACTCATAAAAATCAACATCAATCTCCTTAATATCCTCACCCACAAAAATCAACATCAATCTCCTTAATATCCTCACCCATAAAAATCAACATCAATCTCCTTAATATCCTCACCCACAAAAATCAACATCAATCTCCTTAATATCCTCACCCATAAAAATCAACATCAATCTCCTTAATATCCTCACCCATAAAAATCAACATCAATTTCCTTAATATCCTCACCCATAAAAATCAACATCAATCTCCTTAATATCCTCACTCCCAAAAATCAACATCAATCTCCTTAATATCCTCACCCATAAAAATCAACATCAATTTCCTTAATATCCTCACCCATAAAAATCAACATCAATCTCCTTAATATCCTCACCCATAAAAATCAACATCAATTTCCTTAATATCCTCACCCATAAAAATCAACATCAATCTCCTTAATATCCTCACCCATAAAAATCAACATCAATCTCCTTAATATCCTCACCCATAAAAATCAACATCAATCTCCTTAATATCCTCACCCATAAAAATCAACATCAATCTCCTTAATATCCTCACCCATAAAAATCAACATCAATCTCCTTAATATCCTCACCCCCAAAAATCAACATCAATCTCCTTAATATCCTCACCCATAAAAATCAACATCAATCTCCTTATATCCTCACCCCCAAAAATCAACATCAATTTCCTTAATATCCTCACCCATAAAAATCAACAGCAATCTCCTTAATATCCTCACCCATAAAAATCAACATCAATCTCCTTAATATCCTCACCCCCAAAAATCAACATCAATTTCCTTAATATCCTCACCCATAAAAATCAACATCAATCTCCTTAATATCCTCACCCATAAAAATCAACATCAATCTCCTTAATATCCTCACCCCCAAAAATCAACATCAATCTCCTTAATATCCTCACCCCAAAAATCACATCAATCTCCTTAATATCCTCACCCCCAAAATCAACATCAATCTCCTTAATATCCTCACCCATAAAAATCAACATCAATCTCCTTAATATCCTCACCCCCAAAAATCAACATCAATCTCCTTAATATCCTCACCCCCAAAAATCAACATCAATCTCCTTAATATCCTCACCCATAAAAATCAACATCAATCTCCTTAATATCCTCACCCATAAAAATCAACATCAATCTCCTTAATATCCTCACCCATAAAAATCAACATCAATCTCCTTAATATCCTCACCCCCAAAAATCAACATCAATCTCCTTAATATCCTCACCCCCAAAAATCAACATCAATCTCCTTAATATCCTCACCCCCAAAAATCAACATCAATCTCCTTAATATCCTCACCCATAAAAATCAACATCAATCTCCTTAATATCCTCACCCCCAAAAATCAACATCAATCTCCTTAATATCCTCACCCCAAAAATCAACATCAATCTCCTTAATATCCTCACCCCAAAAATCAACATCAATCTCCTTAATATCCTCACCCATAAAAATCAACATCAATCTCCTTAATATCCTCACCCATAAAAATCAACATCAATCTCCTTAATATCCTCACCCCCAAAAATCAACATCAATCTCCTTAATATCCTCACCCCCAAAAATCAACATCAATCTCCTTAATATCCTCACCCCAAAAATCAACATCAATCTCCTTAATATCCTCACCCATAAAAATCAACATCAATCTCCTTAATATCCTCACCCATAAAAATCAACATCAATCTCCTTAATATCCTCACCCATAAAATCAACATCAATTTCCTTAATATCCTCACCCATAAAAATCAACATCGATTTCCTTAATATCCTCACCCATAAAAATCAACATCAATTCCTTAATATCCTCACCCATAAAAATCAACATCAATTTCCTTAATATCCTCACCCCCAAAAATCAACATCAATCTCCTTAATATCCTCACCCATAAAAATCAACATCAATCTCCTTAATATCCTCACCCCAAAAATCAACATCAATCTCCTTAATATCCTCACCCATAAAAATCATCAATCTCCTTAATATCCTCACCCATAAAAATCAACATCAATCTCCTTAATATCCTCACCCATAAAAATCAACATCAATTTCCTTAATATCCTCACCCATAAAAATCAACATCAATTTCCTTAATATCCTCACCCATAAAAATCAACATCAATTTCCTTAATATCCTCACCCATAAAATCAACATCAATTTCCTTAATATCCTCACCCATAAAAATCAACATCAATCTCCTTAATATCCTCACCCATAAAAATCAACATCAATCTCCTTAATATCCTCACCCCCAAAAATCAACATCAATTTCCTTAATATCCTCACCCATAAAAATCAACATCAATTTCCTTAATATCCTCACCCATAAAAATCAACATCAATCTCCTTAATATCCTCACCCATAAAAATCAACATCAATCTCCTTAATATCCTCACCCATAAAAATCAACATCAATCTCCTTAATATCCTCACCCCCAAAAATCAACATCAATCTCCTTAATATCCTCACCCCAAAAAATCAACATCAATTTCCTTAATATCCTCACCCCCAAAAATCAACATCAATCTCCTTAATATCCTCACCCATAAAAATCAACATCAATTTCCTTAATATCCTCACCCCCAAAAATCAACATCAATCTCCTTAATATCCTCACCCATAAAAATCAACATCAATTCCTTAATATCCTCACCCATAAAATCAACATCAATCTCCTTAATATCCTCACCCATAAAAATCAACATCAATCTCCTTAATATCCTCACCCCCAAAAATCAACATCAATCTCCTTAATATCCTCACCATAAAAATCAACATCAATTTCCTTAATATCCTCACCCCCAAAAATCAACATCAATCTCCTTAATATCCTCACCCATAAAAATCAACATCAATTTCCTTAATATCCTCACCCATAAAAATCAACATCAATCTCCTTAATATCCTCACCCATAAAAATCAACATCAATCTCCTTAATATCCTCACCCCCAAAAATCAACATCAATCTCCTTAATATCCTCACCCCCAAAAAATCAACATCAATTTCCTTAATATCCTCACCCCCAAAAATCAACATCAATCTCCTTAATATCCTCACCCCTAAAAATCAACATCAATTTCCTTAATATCCTCACCCCAAAAATCAACATCAATCTCCTTAATATCCTCACCCATAAAAATCAACATCAATCTCCTTAATATCCTCACCCCCAAAAATCAACATCAATCTCCTTAATATCCTCACCCCCAAAAATCAACATCAATTTCCTTAATATCCTCACCCCCAAAAATCAACATCAATCTCCTTAATATCCTCACCCATAAAAATCAACATCAATCTCCTTAATATCCTCACCCATAAAAATCAACATCAATCTCCTTAATATCCTCACCCCCAAAAATCAACATCAATCTCCTTAATATCCTCACCACCAAAAATCAACATCAATCTCCTTAATATCCTCACCCCAAAAATCAACATCAATCTCCTTAATATCCTCACCCCAAAAATCAACATCAATCTCCTTAATATCCTCACCCCATAAAATCAACATCAATCTCCTTAATATCCTCACCCCCAAAAATCAACATCAATCTCCTTAATATCCTCACCCATAAAAATCAACATCAATCTCCTTAATATCCTCACCCATAAAAATCAACATCAATCTCCTTAATATCCTCACCCATAAAAATCAACATCAATCTCCTTAATATCCTCACCCCATAAAAATCAACATCAATCTCCTTAATATCCTCACCCATAAAATCAACATCAATCTCCTTAATATCCTCACCCATAAAATCAACATCAATCTCCTTAATATCCTCACCCATAAAAATCAACATCAATCTCCTTAATATCCTCACCCCAAAAATCAACATCAATTTCCTTAATATCCTCACCCATAAAAATCAACATCAATCTCCTTAATATCCTCACCCATAAAAATCAACATCAATCTCCTTAATATCCTCACCCATAAAAATCAACATCAATCTCCTTAATATCCTCACCCCAAAAATCAACATCAATCTCCTTAATATCCTCACCCCCAAAAATCAACATCAATCTCCTTAATATCCTCACCCCCAAAAATCAACATCAATCTCCTTAATATCCTCACCCATAAAAATCAACATCAATCTCCTTAATATCCTCACCCATAAAAATCAACATCAATCTCCTTAATATCCTCACCCATAAAAATCAACATCAATCTCCTTAATATCCTCACCCATAAAAATCAACATCAATCTCCTTAATATCCTCACCATAAAAATCAACATCAATCTCCTTAATATCCTCACCCCCAAAAATCAACATCAATCTCCTTAATATCCTCACCCCCAAAAATCAACATCAATCTCCTTAATATCCTCACCCATAAAAATCAACATCAATCTCCTTAATATCCTCACCCCCAAAAATCAACATCAATTTCCTTAATATCCTCACCCATAAAAATCAACATCAATCTCCTTAATATCCTCACCCATAAAAATCAACATCAATCTCCTTAATATCCTCACCCATAAAAATCAACATCAATCTCCTTAATATCCTCACCCCCAAAAATCAACATCAATTTCCTTAATATCCTCACCCATAAAAATCAACATCAATCTCCTTAATATCCTCACCCATAAAAATCAACATCAATTCCTTAATATCCTCACCCATAAAAATCAACATCAATCTCCTTAATATCCTCACCCCCAAAAATCAACATCAATCTCCTTAATATCCTCACCCATAAAAATCAACATCAATCTCCTTAATATCCTCACCCATAAAAATCAACATCAATCTCCTTAATATCCTCACCCATAAAAATCAACATCAATCTCCTTAATATCCTCACCCATAAAAATCAACATCAATCTCCTTAATATCCTCACCCCAAAAATCAACATCAATCTCCTTAATATCCTCACCCCCAAAAATCAACATCAATCTCCTTAATATCCTCACCCCCAAAAATCAACATCAATCTCCTTAATATCCTCACCCATAAAAATCAACATCAATCTCCTTAATATCCTCACCCATAAAAATCAACATCAATCTCCTTAATATCCTCACCCATAAAAATCAACATCAATCTCCTTAATATCCTCACCCATAAAAATCAACATCAATCTCCTTAATATCCTCACCCATAAAAATCAACATCAATCTCCTTAATATCCTCACCCCAAAAATCAACATCAATCTCCTTAATATCCTCACCCCCAAAAATCAACATCAATCTCCTTAATATCCTCACCCATAAAAATCAACATCAATCTCCTTAATATCCTCACCCCATAAAAATCAACATCAATTTCCTTAATATCCTCACCCATAAAAATCAACATCAATTTCCTTAATATCCTCACCCATAAAAATCAACATCAATCTCCTTAATATCCTCACCCATAAAAATCAACATCAATCTCCTTAATATCCTCACCCCATAAAATCAACATCAATCTCCTTAATATCCTCACCCCAAAAATCAACATCAATCTCCTTAATATCCTCACCCCCAAAAATCAACATCAATCTCCTTAATATCCTCACCCCATAAAATCAACATCAATCTCCTTAATATCCTCACCCATAAAAATCAACATCAATCTCCTTAATATCCTCACCCCAAAAATCAACATCAATCTCCTTAATATCCTCACCCATAAAAATCAACATCAATCTCCTTAATATCCTCACCCATAAAAATCACATCAATCTCCTTAATATCCTCCCCCATAAAATCAACATCAATCTCCTTAATATCCTCACCCCAAAAATCAACATCAATCTCCTTAATATCCTCACCCATAAAAATCAACATCAATCTCCTTAATATCCTCACCCATAAAAATCAACATCAATCTCCTTAATATCCTCACCCCAAAAATCAACATCAATCTCCTTAATATCCTCACCCATAAAAATCAACATCAATCTCCTTAATATCCTCACCCATAAAAATCAACATCAATCTCCTTAATATCCTCACCCATAAAAATCAACATCAATCTCCTTAATATCCTCACCCATAAAATCAACATCAATCTCCTTAATATCCTCACCCATAAAAATCAACATCAATCTCCTTAATATCCTCACCCCCAAAAATCAACATCAATCTCCTTAATATCCTCACCCCATAAAAATCAACATCAATCTCCTTAATATCCTCACCCCCAAAAATCAACATCAATCTCCTTAATATCCTCACCCATAAAAATCAACATCAATCTCCTTAATATCCTCACCCATAAAAATCAACATCAATCTCCTTAATATCCTCACCCATAAAATCAACATCAATCTCCTTAATATCCTCACCCATAAAAATCAACATCAATCTCCTTAATATCCTCACCCATAAAAATCAACATCAATCTCCTTAATATCCTCACCCCAAAAATCAACATCAATCTCCTTAATATCCTCACCCCCAAAAATCAACATCAATCTCCTTAATATCCTCACCCCAAAAATCAACATCAATCTCCTTAATACCTCACCCATAAAATCAACATCAATCTCCTTAATATCCTCACCCCATAAAATCAACATCAATTTCCTTAATATCCTCACCCATAAAAATCAACATCAATCTCCTTAATATCCTCACCCATAAAAATCAACATCAATCTCCTTAATATCCTCACCCATAAAAATCAACATCAATCTCCTTAATATCCTCACCCCAAAAATCAACATCAATCTCCTTAATCAATCCTCACTCCATAAAAATCAACATCAATCTCCTTAATATTCCTCACTCCATAAAATCAACATCAATCTCCTTAATATCCTCACCCCAAAAATCAACATCAATCTCCTTAATATCCTCACCCCCAAAATCAACATCAATTCCTTAATATCCTCACCCCAAAAATCAACATCAATCTCCTTAATATCCTCACCCCCAAAAATCAACATCAATCTCCTTAATATCCTCACCCATAAAAATCAACATCAATCTCCTTAATATCCTCACCCATAAAAATCAACATCAATCTCCTTAATATCCTCACCCCAAAAAATCAACATCAATTCCTAATATGCTCACCCATAAAAATCAACATCAATCTCCTTAATATCCTCACCCCATAAAATCAACATCAATCTCCTTAATATCCTCACCCCCAAAAATCAACATCAATCTCCTTAATATCCTCACCCCCAAAAATCAACATCAATTCCTTAATATCCTCACCCCAAAAATCAACATCAATCTCCTTAATATCCTCACCATAAAATCAACATCAATCTCCTTAATATCCTCGACCCCCAAAAATCAACATCAATCTCCTTAATATCCATCACCCCCAAAAATCAACATCAATTTCCTTAATACCTCACCCATAAAAAATCAACATCAATCTCCTTAATATCCTCACCCATAAAAATCAACATCAATCACCTTAATATCA
>NW_027142141.1:0-47975 GCF_036365525.1 Heterodontus francisci | reverse complement strand
TCCCACTAACGCCCCCGCTCCCCGTCCCCGCTCCCCAACCCCGCTCCCCGTCCCCGCTCCCCGTCCCCACTCCCCGTCCCCACTCCCCGTCCCCACTCCCCGTCCCCACTCCTCGTCCCCACTAACGCCCCCACTCCCCGTCCCCGCTCCCCGCCCACCGTCCCCGCTCCCCGTCACCGCTTCCCGTCCCCGCCAACCGCCCCCGCTCCCCGCACCCGCTCCCCGTCCCCACCCGCCATCCCCACCCCCCATCCACACCCCCCGCCCCCACCCCCCGTCCCCACCCGCCGACCCCACCCCCCCCCCGCGCCCCGTCCCCGCGCACCGTCCCCGCCCCCGTCCCAGCTCCCCGTCCCCGCGCCCCGTCCCAGCTCCCCGTCCCCGCGCCCCGTCCCCGCTCGCCGTCCCCCGCTCGCCGTCCCCGCAACCGTCCCCGCTCGCCGTCCCCGCTCTCCGTAGCCGCTCACCGTAGCCGCTCACCGTCCCCGCTCACCGTCCCCGCTCACCGTCCCCACTCCCCGTCCGCTCTCCCCGCCCCCACTCCCCACCCCCACTAACCGTCCCCACTAACCGTCCCCACTAACCGTCCCCACTAACCGTCCCCACTAACCGTCCCCACTAACCGTCCCCACTAACCGTCCCCACTAACCGTCCCCACTAACCGTCCCCACTCCCTGTCCCCACTCCCTGTCCCCACTCCCTGTCCCCACTCCCTGTCCCCCACTCCCTGTCCCCACTCCCTGTCCCCACTCCCTGTCCCCACTCCCTGTCCCCACTCCCTGTCCCACTCCCTGTCCCCACTCCCCGGCCCCACTCCCCGTCCCCACTCCCCGTCCCCACTCCCCGGCCCCACTCCCCGTCCCCACTCCCCGGCCCCACTCCCCGGCCCCACTCCCCGGCCCCACTCCCCGGCGCCACTCACCGTCCCCACTCACCGTCCCCACTCTCCGTCCCCACTCTCCGTCCCCACTCACCGTCCCCACTCACCGTCCCCACTCACCGTCCCCACTCACCGTCCCCACTCACCGTCCCCACTCTCCGTCCCCACTCTCCGTCCCCACTCTCCGTCCCCACTCTCCGTCCCCACTCTCCGTCCCCACTCTCCGTCCGCACATCCCCGTAGCCACTCACAGTCCGCACATCCCCGTAGCCACTCACCGTAGCCACTCACCCTCCCCACCCCCCGTCCCCACGGCCCGTTCCCACTCCCCACCCCCCGCCTGCACCCCCCGTCCCCACTCCCCGTCCCCAATAACCGTCCCCACTCCCCGCCCCCAATAACGGTCCCCACTCCCCGTCCCCACTCCCCGTCCCCACTCCCCGTCCCCACTCCCCGTCCCCACTCCCCGTCCCCACTCCCCGTCCCCACTCCCCGTCCCCACTCCCCCGTCCCCACTCCCCGTCCCCACTCCCCGTCCCCACTCCCCGTCCCCACTCCCCGCCCCCACTCCCCGTCCCCACTCCCCGTCCCCACTCCCCGTCCCCACTCCCCGCCCCCACTCCCCGCCCCCACTCCCCGCCCCCACTCCCCGCCCCCACTCCCCGCCCCCACTCCCCGCCCCCACTCCCCGCCCCCACTCCCCAGCCCCCACTCCCCGCCCCCACTCCCCGCCCCCACTCCCCGCCCCCACTCCCCGCCCCCACTCCCCGCCCCCACTCCCCGCCCCCACTCCCCGCCCCCACTCCCCGCCCCCACTCCCCGCCCCCACTCCCCGCCCCCACTCCCCGCCCCCACTAACCGTCCCCACTAACCGCCCCCACTAACCGCCCCCACTCCCCGTCCCCACTCCCCGTCCCCACTCCCCGTCCCCACTCCCCGTCCCCACTCCCCGTCCCCACTCCCCGTCCCCACTCCCCGTCCCCACTCCCCGTCCCCACTCCCCGTCCCCTCTCCCCGTCCCCTCTCCCCGTCCCCACTCCCCGTCCCCACTCCCCGTCCCCACTCCCCGTCACCTCTCCCCGTCACCTCTCCCCGCCCCCACTCCCCGCCCCCACTCCCCGCCCCCACTCCCCGCCCCCACTCCCCGCCCCCACTCCCCGCCCCCACTCCCCGCCCCCACTCCCCGCCCCCACTCCCCGCCCCCACTCCCCGCCCCCAATAACCGTCCCCACTCCCCGTCCCCACTCCCCGTCCCCACTCCCCGTCCCCACTCCCCGTCCCCACTCCCCGCCCCCACTCCCCGCCCCCACTCCCCGCCCCCACTCCCCGTCCCCTCTCCCCGTCCCCTCTCCCCGTCCCCTCTCCCCGTCCCCACTCCCCGTCCCCACTCCCCGTCCCCACTCCCCGTCCCCACTCCCCGTCCCCACTCCCCGTCCCCACTCCCCGTCCCCACTCCCCGTCCCCACTCCCCGTCCCCACTCCCCGTCCCCTCTCCCCGTCCCCACTCCCCGTCCCCACTCCCCGTCCCCACTCCCCGTCCCCACTCCCCGTCCCCACTCCCCGTCCCCACTCCCCGCCCCCACTCCCCGCCCCCACTCCCCGCCCCCACTCCCCGCCCCCACTCCCCGCCCCCACTCCCCGCCCCCACTCCCCGCCCCCACTCCCCGCCCCCACTCCCCGCCCCCACTCCCCGCCCCCACTCCCCACTCCCCGTCCCCACTCCCCACTCACCGTCCTTTCCCACTCCCCCATCCCCACACCCCCTTCCCCTCTCCCCCGTCCCCACCCCCCTTCCCCACCCCCCCTTCCCCACTCCCCCGTCCCCACCCCCCGTACCCACTCCCCCCTTCCCACTCCCCCCTCTCCACTCCACCGTCCCCACTCCCCCCCTCCCCACTCCCCCCCTCCCCACTCCCCCCTCCCCACTCCCCCCTCCCCACTCCCCCCTCCCCACTCCCCCCTCCCCACTCCCCCCTCCCCACTCCCCCCTCCCCACTCCCCCCTCCCCACTCCCCCCTCCCCACTCCCCCCTCCCCACTCCCCCGCCCCCACTCCCCCGCCCCCACTCCCCGCCCCCACTCCCCGCTCCCCACTCCCCGCTCCCCACTCCCCGCTCCCCAGTCCCCGCTCCCCAGTCCCCGCTCCCCAGTCCCCGCTCCCCAGTCCCCGCTCCCCAGTCCCCGCTCCCCAGTCCCGCTCCCCAGTCCCCGCTCCCCAGTCCCCGCTCCCCAGTCCCCGCTCCCCAGTCCCCGCTCCCCAGTCCCCGCTCCCCAGTCCCCGCTCCCCAGTCCCCGCTCCCCAGTCCCCGCTCCCCAGTCCCCGCTCCCCAGTCCCCGCTCCCCAGTCCCCGCTCCCCAGTCCCCGCTCCCCAGTCCCCGCTCCCCAGTCCCCGCTCCCCAGTCCCCGCTCCCCAGTCCCCGCTCCCCAGTCCCCGCTCCCCAGTCCCCGCTCCCCAGTCCCCGCTCCCCGTCCCCGCCCGCCGTCCCCGCCCGCCGTCCCCGCTCCCCGTCCCCGCCCGCCGTCCCCGCCCGCCGTCCCCGCCCGCCTTCCCCACTCCCCACTCCCCACTCACGACTCGCGACTCACTGTCCCCACTTCCCGTCCCCACCCACCGTCCCCACTCCCCGCCCCCAATAACTGTCCCCACTCCCCGTCCCCACTCCCCGCCCCCAATAACTGTCCCCACTCCCCGCCCCCACTCCCCGCCCCCACTCCCCGCCCCCACTCCCCGCCCCCACTCCCCGCCCCCACTCCCCGCCCCCACTCCCCGCCCCCACTCCCCGCCCCCACTCCCCGCCCCCACTCCCCGCCCCCACTAACCGCCCCCACTCCCCGCCCCCACTCCCCGCTCCCATTCCCCGTCCCCACTCCCCACTCACCGTCCTTCCCCACTCCCCCATCCCCACCCCCCCTTCCCCACTCCCCCTTCCCCACTCCCCCATCCCCACCCCCCCTTCCCCACCCCCCCCGTCCCCACCCCCCCGCCCCCACTCCCCGCCCCCACTCCCCGCCCCCACTCCCCGCCCCCACTCCCCGCCCCCACTCCCCGCCCCCACTCCCCGCCCCCACTCCCCGCCCCCACGCCCCGCCCCCACTCCCCGCCCCCACTCCCCGCCCCCACTCCCCGCCCCCACTCCCCGTCCCCATTCCCCGTCCCCACTCCCCACTCACCGTCCTTTCCCACTCCCTCGTCCCCACCCCCCCTTCCCCACCCCCCGTCCCCACCCCCCGTCCCCACCCCCCGTCCCCACTCCCCCCTCCCACTCCCCCGTCCCCACTCCCCCGTCCCCACTCCCCCGTCCCCACTCCCCCTCCCACTCCCCCCTCCCCACTCCCCCCTCCCCACTCCCCCCTCCCCACTCCCCCCTCCCCACTCCACCGTCCCCACTCCACCGTCCCCACTCCACTGTCCCCACTCCACCGTCCCCACTCCCCCCTCCCCACTCCCCCCTCCCCACTCCCCCCTCCCCACTCCCCCCTCCCCACTCCCCCACTCCCCGTCCCCACTCCCCGTCCCCACTCCCCGTCCCCACTCCCCGTCCCCACTCCCCGTCCCCACTCCCCGTACCCACTCCCCCCGTACCCACTCCCCCCGTACCCACTCCCCCCGTACCCACTCCCCCCTCACCACTCCCCCCTCACCACTCCCCCCTCACCACTCCCCCCTCACCACTCCCCCCTCACCACTCCCCCCTCACCACTCCCCCCTCACCACTCCCCCCTCACCACTCCCCCCTCACCACTCCCCCCTCACCACTCCCCCCTCACCACTCCCCCCTCACCACTCCCCCCCTCACCACTCCCCCCTCACCACTCCCCCCTCACCACTCCCCCCTCACCACTCCCCCCTCACCACTCCCCCCTCACCACTCCCCCCTCACCACTCCCCCCTCACCACTCACCGTCCCCACTCCCCACTCCCCACCCACCGTCCCCACTCCCCGTCCCCACTCCCCGTCCCCACTCCCTGTCCCCACTCCCCGTCCCCACAACCTGTCCCCACTCCCCCCTCACCACTCACCGTCCCCACTCCCCACTCCCCAATCCCCACCCACCGTCCCCACCCACCGTCCCCACTCCCCGTCCCCACCCACCGTCCCCACTCCCCGTCCCCACCCACCGTCCCCACCCACCGTCCCCACCCATCCACCGTCCCCACCCACCGTCCCCACCCACCGTCCCCACTCCCCGTCCCCACTCCCCGTCCCCACTCCCCGTCCCCACTCCCCGTCCCCACTCCCCGTCCCCACTCCCCGTCCCCACTCCCCGTCCCCACTCCCGTCCCCACTCCCCGTCCCCACTCCCCGCCCCCACACCCCGCCCCCACACCCCGCCCCCACACCCCGCCCCCACACCCCGCCCCCACACCCCGCCCCCACTCCCCGCCCCACTCCCCGCCCCCACTCCCCGCCCCCACTCCCCGCCCCCACTCCCCGCCCCCACTCCCCGCCCCCACTCCCGCCCCCACTCCCCGCCCCCACTCCCCGCCCCCACTCCCCGCCCCCACTCCCCGCCCCCACTCCCCGCCCCCAATAACCGTCCCCACTAACCGTCCCCACACCCCATCCCCACTCCCCCCTCACCACTCACCGTCCCCACTCCCCACCCACCGTCCCCACTCCCCGTCCCCACTCCCCGTCCCCACAACCTGTCCCCACTCCCCCCTCACCACTCACCGTCCCCACTCCCACTCCCCACTCCCCAATCCCCACCCACCGTCCCCACCCACCGTCCCCACCCACCGTCCCCACCCACCGTCCCCACCCACCGTCCCCACTCCCCGTCCCCACACCCCGCCCCCACTCCCCGCCCCCACTCCCCGCCCCCACTCCCCGCCCCCACTCCCCGCCCCCACTCCCCGCCCCCACTCCCCGCCCCCACTCCCCGCCCCCACTCCCCGCCCCCACTCCCCGCCCCCACTCCCCGCCCCCACTCCCCGCCCCCACTCCCCGCCCCCACTCCCCGCCCCCACTCCCCGCCCCCACTCCCCGCCCCCACTCCCCGCCCCCACTCCCCGCCCCCACTCCCCGCCCCCACTAACCGTCCCCACACCCCATCCCCACTCCCCCCTCACCACTCACCGTCCCCACTCCTCACTCCCCAATCCCCACTCCCCGTCCCCACTTCCCACCCCCGGCCCCCACCCCCCACCCCGACTCCCCGACTCCCCGCCCCCACTCCCCGCCCCCACTCCCCGCCCCCACCCCCCGCCCCCACTCACCGTCCCCACTCCCCGCCCCCACCCCCCGCCCCCGCCCCCCGCGCTCACTTCCCGCCCCCACTCCCCGACCCCTCTCCCCGACCCCTCTCCCCGTGCCCTCTCCCCGTGCCCTCTCCCCGTCCCCTCTCCCCCTCCCCACTCCCCCTCCCCACTCCCCCTCCCCACTCCCCCTCCCCACTCCCCCTCCCCACTCACCCTCCCCACTCACCCTCCCCACTCACCCTCCCCACTCACCCTCCCCACTCACCCTCCCCACTCACCCTCCCCACTCACCCTCCCCACTCACCCTCCCCACTCACCCTCCCCACTCACCCTCCCCACTCACCGTCCCCACTCACCGTGTCCTCTCCCCGTCCCCTCTCCCCGTCCCCTCTCCCCGTCCCCTCTCCCCGTCCCCTCTCCCCGTCCCCTCTCCCCGTCCCCTCTCCCCGTCCCCTCTCCCCGTCCCACTCACCGCCCCCACTCACCGCCCCCACTCACCGCCCCCACTCACCGCCCCCACTCATCCCCACTCACCGCCCCCACTCACCGCCCCCACTCACCGCCCCCACTCACCGCCCCCCACTCACCGCCCCCCACTCACCGCCCCCACTCACCGCCCCCCACTCACCCTCCCCACTCACCCTCCCCACTCACCCTCCCCACTCACCCTCCCCACTCACCCTCCCACTCACCCTCCCCACTCACCCTCCCCACCCCCCGTCCCCACCCCCCGTCCCCACCCCCCGTCCCACCCCCGTCCCCACCCCCGTCCCCACGCCCCGTCCCCACGCCATGTCCCCACTCCCCACTCCCCGCCCGCACCCCCCGTCCCCACCCCCCGTCCCCACTCCCCACCCCCAATAACCGTCTCCACTCCCCGCCCCCACTAACCGTTCCCACTAACGGTCCCCTCTCCCCGTCCCCTCTCCCCGTCCCCTCTCCCCGTCCCCTCTCCCCGTCCCCTCTCCCCGTCCCCTCTCCCCGTCCCCTCTCCCCGTCCCCTCTCCCCGTCCCCTCTCCCCGTCCCCTCTCCCCGTCCCCTCTCCCCGTCCCCTCTCCCCGTCCCCTCTCCCCGTCCCCTCTCCCCGTCCCTCTCCCCGTCCCCTCTCCCCGTCCCCTCTCACCGTCCCCTCTCACCGTCCCCTCTCACCGTCCCCTCTCACCGTCCCCTCTCCCCGTCCCCGCTCCCCACTCCCCGCTCCCCGTCCCCTCTCCCCGTCCCCGCTGCCCGTCCCCGCTCCCCTTCCCCGCTCCCCGTCACCTCTCCCCGTTCCCACTCCCCGTTCCCACTCCCCGCCCCCACTCCCCGCCCCCACTCCCCGCCCCCACTCCCCGCCCCCACTCCCCGCCCCCCCCCCACTCCCCGCCCCCACTCCCCGCCCCACTCCCCGCCCGCACTCCCCGCCCCACTCCCGCCCCCACTCCCCGTCCCCACTCCCCGTCCCCACTCCCCGTCCCCACTCCCCGTCCCACTCCCGTCCCCATCCCGTCCCCACTCCCGTCCCCACTCCCCACTCCCCACTCCCCACTCCCACTCCCCACTCCCCAGTCCCCACTCCCCAGTCCCCACTCCCCAGTCCCCACTCCCCAGTCCCCACTCCCCAGTCCCCACTCCCCAGTCCCCACTCCCCAGTCCCCACTCCCCAGTCCCCACTCCCCACTCCCCACTCCCCACTCCCCACTCCCCACTCCCCGTCCCCACCCCCCATCCCCACTCCCCCCTTCTCACTCACCGTCCCCACTCCCCACTCACCACTAACCGTCCCCACTCCCCGTCCCCAATCCCCGACCCCACTCCCCGTAGCCACTCCCCGTCCCCACTCCCCGTCCCACTCCCCGTCCCCACTCCCCGTCCCCACTCCCCGTCCCCACTCCCCGTCCCCACTCCCCGTCCCCACTCCCCGTCCCCACTCCCCGTCCCCACTCCCCGTTCCCACTCCCCGTTCCCACTCCCCGCCCCCACTCCCCGCTCCCACTCCCCGCTCCCACTCCCCGCGCCCACTCCCCGCTCCCACTCCCCGCTCCCACTCCCCGCTCCCACTCCCCGTCCCCACTCACCCTCCCCACTCACCGTCCCCACTCACCGTCCCCACTCACCGTCCCCACTCACCGTCCCCACTCACCGTCCCCACTCTCCGTCCCCACTCTCCGTCCCCACTCTCCGTCCCCACTCTCCGTCCCCACTCTCCGTCCCCACTCCCCACTCCCCAGTCCCCACTCCCCACTCCCCAGTCCCCACTCCCCACTCCCCACTCCCCACTCCCCACTCCCCACTCCCCAGTCCCCACTCACCAGTCCCCACTCCCCAGTCCCCAGTCCCCACTCCCCAGTCCCCACTCCCCACTCCCCACTCCCCACTCCCCACTCCCCACTCCCCACTCCCCACTCCCCACTCCCCAGTCCCCACTCCCCAGTCCCCACTACCCAGTCCCCACTCCCCAGTCCCCACTCCCCAGTCCCCACTCCCCACTCCCCACTCCCCACTCCCCACTCCCCAGTCCCCACTCCCCACTCCCCACTCCCCAGTCCCCACTCCCCAGTCCCCACTCCCCAGTCCCCACTCCCCAGTCCCCACTCCCCACTCCCCACTCCCCACTCCCCACTCCCCACTCCCCACTCCCCAGTCCCCACTCCCCAGTCCCCACTCCCCAGTCCCCACTCCCCAGTCCCCACTCCCCAGTCCCCACTCCCCAGTCCCCACTCCCCAGTCCCCACTCCCCAGTCCCCACTCCCCGTCCCCAACCCCCCGTCCCCACTCCCCCCTCCTCACTCACCGTCCCCACTCCCCACTCCCCACTCACCGTCCCCACTCCCCGCCCCCACCCCCCGCCCCCACCCCCCGCCCCCACCCCCCGCCCCCACTCCCCGCCCCCACTCCCCGCCCCCACTCCCCGCCCCCACTCCCCGCCCCCACTCCCCGCCCCCACTCCCCGCCCCCACTCCCCGCCCCCACTCCCCGCCCCCACTCCCCGCCCCCACTCCCCGCCCCCACACCCCGTCCCCACACCCCGTCCCCACACCCCGTCCCCACACCCCGTCCCCACTCCCCGTCCCCACTCCCCGTCCCCACTCCCCGTCCCCACTCCCCGTCCCCACTCCCCGCCCGCACTCCCCGCCCGCACTCCCCGCACGCACTCCCCGTCCCCACTCCCCGTCGCCACTCCCCGTAGCCACTCCCCGTCCCCACTCCCCGTCCCCACTCCCCGTCCACACTCTCCGTCCCCACGCGCCGTCCCCACGCCCCGTCCCCACGCGCCGTCCCCACTCGCCGTCCCCACTCGCCGTCCCCACTCGCCGTCCCCACGCGCCGTCCCCACTCGCCGTCCCCACTCGCCGTCCCCACTCGCCGTCCCCACTCGCCGTCCCCACTCGCCGTCCCCACTCGCCGTCCCCACTCGCCGTCCCCACTCGCCGTCCCCACTCGCCGTCCCCACTCGCCGTCCCCACGCCCCGTCCCCACGCCCCGTCCCCACGCCCCGTCCCCACGCCCCGTCCCCACGCCCCGTCCCCACGCCCCGTCCCCACGCCCCGTCCCCACGCCCCGTCCCCACGCCCCGTCCCCACGCCCCGTCCCCACGCCCCGTCCCCACGCCCCGTCCCCACGCCCCGTCCCCACGCCCCGTCCCCACTCCCCTCTCCCCACACCCCTCTCCCCTCTCCCCACTCCCCACTCCCCACTCCCCTCTCCCCACTCCCCACTCCCCACTCCCCACTCCCCTCTCCCCGTCCCCTCTCCCCGTCCCCACTCCCCGTCCCCACTCCCCGTCCCCACTCCCCGTCCCCACTCCCCGTCCCCACTCCCCGTCCCCACTCCCCGTCCCCGCTCCCCGTCCCCGCGCCCCGTCCCCGCGCCCCGTCCCCGCGCCCCGTCCCCGCGCCCCGTCCCCGCTCCCCGTCCCCACGCCCCGTCCCCACGCCCCGTCCCCACGCCCCGTCCCCACGCCCCGTCCCCACGCCCCGTCCCCACGCCCCGTCCCCACGCCCCGTCCCCACGCCCCGTCCCCACGCCCCGTCCCCACGCCCCGTCCCCACGCCCCGTCCCCACGCCCCGTCCCCACGCCCCGTCCCCACTCCCCGTCCCCACTCCCCGTCCCCACTCAATATAGCCACTCCCCGTCCCCACTCCCCGTCCCCACTCCACTCCCCACTCCCCGTCCCCACTCCCCGTCCCCACTCCCCGTCCCCACTCCCCGTCCCCACTCCCCGTCCCCACTCCCCGTCCCCACTCCCCGCCCCCACTCCCCGCCCCCACTCCCCGCCCCCACTCCCCGCCCCCACTCCCCGCCCCCACTCCCCGTCCCCACTCCCCGCCCCCACTCCCCGCCCCCACTCCCCGCCCCCACTCCCCGCCCCCACTCCCCGCCCCCACTCCCCGCCCCCACTCCCCGCCCCCACTCCCCGCCCCCACTCCCCGCCCCCACTCTCCGCCCCCACTCTCCGTCCCCACTCTCCGTCCCCACTCTCCGTCCCCACTCTCCGTCCCCACTCTCCGTCCCCACTCTCCGTCCCCACTCCCCACTCCCCACTCCCCACTCCCCAGTCCCCACTCCCCAGTCCCCACTCCCCAGTCCCCACTCCCCAGTCCCCACTCCCCACTCCCCAGTCCCCACTCCCCAGTCCCCACTCCCCAGTCCCCACTCCCCACTCCCCAGTCCCCACTCCCCAGTCCCCACTCCCCAGTCCCCACTCCCCAGTCCCCACTCCCCAGTCCCCACTCCCCAGTCCCCACTCCCCAGTCCCCACTCCCCAGTCCCCAGTCCCCACTCCCCAGTCCCCACTCCCCAGTCCCCAGTCCCCACTCCCCACTCCCCAGTCCCCACTCCCCAGTCCCCACTCCCCAGTCCCCACTCCCCAGTCCCCACTCCCCAGTCCCCACTCCCCAGTCCCCACTCCCCAGTCCCCAGTCCCCAGTCCCCACCCCCCGTCCCCACCCCCCATCCCCACTCCCCCCTCCTCACTCACCGTCCCCACTCCCCGCTCACCACTCCCCGCCCCCACTCCCCGCCCCCACTCCCCGCCCCCACTCCCCGCCCCCACTCCCCGCCCCCACTCCCCGCCCCCACTCCCCGCCCCCACTCCCCGCCCCCACTCCCCGCCCCCACTCCCCGCCCCCACTCCCCGCCCCCACTCCCCGCCCCCACTCCCCGCCCCCACTCCCCGCCCCCACTCACCGTCACCACACCCCGTCACCACACCCCGTCCCCACTCCCCGCCCGCACTCCCCGCCCGCACTCCCCGCCCGCACTCCCCGCCCGCACTCCCCGCCCGCACTCCCCGTCCCCACTCCCCGTCGCCACTCCCCGTAGCCACTCACCGTCCCCACTCTCCGTCCCCACTCTCCGTCCCCACTCTCCGTCCACACTCTCCGTCCCCACTCACCGCCCCCACTCACCGCCCCCACTCACCGCCCCCACTCACCGCCCCCACTCACCGCCCCCACTCACCGCCCCCACTCACCGCCCCCACTCACCGCCCCCACTCACCGCCCCCACTCACCGCCCCCACTCACCGCCCCCACTCACCGCCCCCACTCACCGCCCCCACTCACCGCCCCCACTCACCCTCCCCACTCACCCTCCCCACTCACCCTCCCCACTCACCCTCCCCACTCACCCTCCCCACTCACCCTCCCCACTCACCCTCCCCACTCACCCTCCCCACTCACCCTCCCCACCCCCCGTCCCCACCCCCCGTCCCCACCCCCCGTCCCCACCCCCCGTCCCCACCCCCCGTCCCCACGCCCCGTCCCCACGCCATGTCCCCACTCCCCACTCCCCGCCCGCACCCCCCGTCCCCACCCCCCGTCCCCACTCCCCACCCCCAATAACCGTCTCCACTCCCCGCCCCCACTAACCGTTCCCACTAACCGTTCCCACTAACGGTCCCCTCTCCCCGTCCCCTCTCCCCGTCCCCTCTCCCCGTCCCCTCTCCCCGTCCCCTCTCCCCGTCCCCTCTCCCCGTCCCCTCTCACCGTCCCCTCTCACCGTCCCCTCTCACCGTCCCCTCTCACCGTCCCCTCTCACCGTCCCCTCTCCCCGTCCCCGCTCCCCACTCCCCGCTCCCCGTCCCCTCTCCCCGTCCCCGCTGCCCGTCCCCGCTCCCCTTCCCCGCTCCCCGTCACCTCTCCCCGTTCCCACTCCCCGCCCCCACTCCCCGCCCCCACTCCCCGCCCCCACTCCCCGCCCCCACTCCCCGCCCCCACTCCCCGCCCGCACTCCCCGCCCGCACTCCCCGCCCGCACTCCCCGCCCGCACTCCCCGCCCCCACTCCCCGCCCCCACTCCCCGCCCCCACTCCCCGTCCCCACTCCCCGTCCCCACTCCCCGTCCCCACTCCCCACTCCCCAGTCCCCACTCCCCAGTCCCCACTCCCCAGTCCCCACTCCCCAGTCCCCAGTCCCCACTCCCCACTCCCCACTCCCCACTCCCCAGTCCCCAGTCCCCACTCCCCACTCCCCACTCCCCACTCCCCACTCCCCACTCCCCGTCCCCACCCCCCATCCCCACTCCCCCCTTCTCACTCACCGTCCCCACTCCCCACTCACCACTAACCGTCCCCACTCCCCGTCCCCAATCCCCGACCCCACTCCCCGTAGCCACTCACCATCCCCACTCCCCGTCCCCACTCCCCGTCCCCACTCCCCGTCCCCACTCCCCGTCCCCACTCCCCGTCCCCACTCCCCGTCCCCACTCCCCGTCCCCACTCCCCGTCCCCACTCCCCGTCCCCACTCCCCGCCCCCACTCCTCGCTCCCACTCCCCGCTCCCACTCCCCGCTCCCACTCCCCGCTCCCACTCCCCGCTCCCACTCCCCGCTCCCACTCCCCGCTCCCACTCCCCGCTCCCACTCACCGTCCCCACTCACCGTCCCCACTCACCGTCCCCACTCACCGTCCCCACTCTCCGTCCCCACTCTCCGTCCCCACTCTCCGTCCCCACTCTCCGTCCCCACTCTCCGTCCCCACTCTCCGTCCCCACTCTCCGTCCCCACTCTCCGTCCCCACTCTCCGTCCCCACTCTCCGTCCCCACTCTCCGTCCCCACTCTCCGTCCCCACTCTCCGTCCCCACTCCCCAGTCCCCACTCCCCACTCCCCACTCCCCAGTCCCCACTCCCCACTCCCCACTCCCCACTCCCCAGTCCCCACTCCCCAGTCCCCACTCCCCAGTCCCCACTCCCCACTCCCCACTCCCCACTCCCCACTCCCCACTCCCCACTCCCCAGTCCCCACTCCCCAGTCCCCACTCCCCAGTCCCCACTCCCCACTCCCCACTCCCCACTCCCCACTCCCCAGTCCCCACTCCCCACTCCCCACTCCCCTCCCCACTCCCCACTCCCCACTCCCCACTCCCCACTCCCCACTCCCCAGTCCCCACTCCCCAGTCCCCACTCCCCAGTCCCCACTCCCCAGTCCCCACTCCCCAGTCCCCACTCCCCAGTCCCCACTCCCCACTCCCCACTCCCCACTCCCCACTCCCCACTCCCCACTCCCCACTCCCCACTCCCCAGTCCCCACTCCCCACTCCCCACTCCCCAGTCCCCACTCCCCACTCCCCACTCCCCAGTCCCCACTCCCCACTCCCCAGTCCCCACTCCCCAGTCCCCACTCCCCAGTCCCCACTCCCCAGTCCCCACTCCCCACTCCCCAGTCCCCACTCCCCAGTCCCCACTCCCCAGTCCCCACTCCCCAGTCCCCACTCCCCAGTCCCCACTCCCCACTCCCCACTCCCCACTCCCCACTCCCCACTCCCCACTCCCCACTCCCCACTCCCCAGTCCCCACTCCCCAGTCCCCACTCCCCAGTCCCCACTCCCCAGTCCCCACTCCCCAGTCCCCACTCCCCAGTCCCCACTCCCCAGTCCCCACTCCCCACTCCCCACTCCCCAGTCCCCACTCCCCAGTCCCCACTCCCCAGTCCCCACTCCCCAGTCCCCACTCCCCAGTCCCCACTCCCCAGTCCCCACTCCCCAGTCCCCACTCCCCAGTCCCCACTCCCCGTCCCCAACCCCCCGTCCCCAACCCCCCGTCCCCACTCCCCCCTCCCCACTCACCGTCCCCACTCCCCGCCCCCACCCCCCGCCCCCACCCCCCGCCCCCACCCCCCGCCCCCACCCCCCGCCCCCACTCCCCGCCCCCACTCCCCGCCCCCACTCCCCGCCCCCACTCCCCGCCCCCACTCCCCGCCCCCACTCCCCGCCCCCACTCCCCGCCCCCACTCCCCGCCCCCACTCCCCGCCCCCACTCCCCGCCCCCACTCCCCGCCCCCACTCCCCGCCCCCACTCCCCGCCCCCACTCCCCGCCCCCACTCCCCGCCCCCACTCCCCGCCCCCACTCCCCGCCCCCACTCCCCGCCCCCACTCCCCGCCCCCACTCCCCGCCCCCACTCCCCGCCCCCACTCCCCGCCCCCACTCCCCGCCCCCACACCCCGCCCCCACACCCCGCCCCCACACCCCGTCCCCACACCCCGTCCCCACACCCCGTCCCCACACCCCGTCCCCACACCCCGTCCCCACTCCCCGTCCCCACTCCCCGTCCCCACTCCCCGTCCCCACTCCCCGTCCCCACTCCCCGTCCCCACTCCCCGCCCGCACTCCCCGCCCGCACTCCCCGCACGCACTCCCCGTCCCCACTCCCCGTCGCCACTCCCCGTCGCCACTCCCCGTCGCCACTCCCCGTAGCCACTCCCCGTCCCCACTCCCCGTCCACACTCTCCGTCCCCACGCGCCGTCCCCACGCCCCGTCCCCACGCGCCGTCCCCACTCGCCGTCCCCACTCGCCGTCCCCACTCGCCGTCCCCACTCGCCGTCCCCACTCGCCGTCCCCACTCGCCGTCCCCACTCGCCGTCCCCACTCGCCGTCCCCACTCGCCGTCCCCACTCGCCGTCCCCACGCCCCGTCCCCACGCCCCGTCCCCACGCCCCGTCCCCACGCCCCGTCCCCACGCCCCGTCCCCACGCCCCGTCCCCACGCCCCGTCCCCACGCCCCGTCCCCACGCCCCGTCCCCACGCCCCGTCCCCACGCCCCGTCCCCACGCCCCGTCCCCACGCCCCGTCCCCACGCCCCGTCCCCACGCCCCGTCCCCACGCCCCGTCCCCACGCCCCGTCCCCACGCCCCGTCCCCACGCCCCGTCCCCACGCCCCGTCCCCACGCCCCGTCCCCACGCCCCGTCCCCACGCCCCGTCCCCACGCCCCGTCCCCACGCCCCGTCCCCACGCCCCGTCCCCACGCCCCGTCCCCACGCCCCGTCCCCACGCCCCGTCCCCACGCCCCGTCCCCACTCGCCGTTCCCCACTCGCCCGTCCCCACTCGCCCGTCCCCACTCGCCCTCTCCCCACACCCCTCTCCCCTCTCCCCACTCCCCTCTCCCCACTCCCCTCTCCCCACTCCCCACTCCCCACTCCCCTCTCCCCGTCCCCACTCCCCGTCCCCACTCCCCGTCCCCACTCCCCGTCCCCACTCCCCGTCCCCACTCCCCGTCCCCACTCCCCGTCCCCACTCCCCGTCCCCACTCCCCGTCCCCACGCCCCGTCCCCACGCCCCGTCCCCACGCCCCGTCCCCACGCCCCGTCCCCACGCCCCGTCCCCACGCCCCGTCCCCACGCCCCGTCCCCACGCCCCGTCCCCACGCCCCGTCCCCACGCCCCGTCCCCACGCCCCGTCCCCACGCCCCGTCCCCACGCCCCGTCCCCACGCCCCGTCCCCACGCCCCGTCCCCACGCCCCGTCCCCACGCCCCGTCCCCACTCCCCGTCCCCACTCAATATAGCCACTCCCCGTCCCCACTCCCCGTCCCCACTCCCCGTCCCCACTCCCCGTCCCCACTCCCCGTCCCCACTCCCCGTCCCCACTCCCCGCCCCCACTCCCCGCCCCCACTCCCCGCCCCCACTCCCCGCCCCCACTCCCCGCCCCCAATCCCCGCCCCCACTCCCCGCCCCCACTCCCCGCCCCCACTCCCCGCCCCCACTCCCCGCCCCCACTCCCCGCCCCCACTCCCCGCCCCCACTCCCCGCCCCCACTCCCCGCCCCCACTCACCGCCCACACTCTCCGTCCCCACTCACCGCCCCCACTCTCCGTCCCCACTCTCCGTCCCCACTCTCCGTCCCCACTCTCCGTCCCCACTCTCCGTCCCCACTCTCCGTCCCCACTCTCCGTCCCCACTCTCCGTCCCCACTCTCCGTCCCCACTCCCCACTCCCCACTCCCCACTCCCCAGTCCCCACTTTCCAGTCCCCACTCCCCAGTCCCCACTCCCCACTCCCCAGTCCCCACTCCCCAGTCCCCACTCCCCAGTCCCCACTCCCCACTCCCCAGTCCCCACTCCCCAGTCCCCACTCCCCAGTCCCCACTCCCCAGTCCCCACTCCCCAGTCCCCACTCCCCAGTCCCCACTCCCCAGTCCCCACTCCCCAGTCCCCAGTCCCAAGTCCCCACCCCCCATCCCCACTCCCCCCTCCTCACTCACCGTCCCCACTCCCCGCTCACCACTCCCCGCCCCCACTCCCCGCCCCCACTCCCCGCCCCCACTCCCCGCCCCCACTCCCCGCCCCCACTCCCCGCCCCCACTCCCCGCCCCCACTCCCCGCCCCCACTCCCCGCCCCCACTCCCCGCCCCCACTCCCCGCCCCCACTCCCCGCCCCCACTCCCCGCCCCCACTCCCCGCCCCCACTCACCGTCACCACACCCCGTCCCCACTCCCCGCCCGCACTCCCCGCCCGCACTCCCCGCCCGCACTCCCCGCCCGCACTCCCCGCCCGCACTCCCCGCCCGCACTCCCCGTCCCCACTCCCCGTCGGTACTCCCCGTAGCCACTCACCGTCCCCACTCTCCGTCCCCACTCTCCATCCCCACTCTCCGTCCCCACTCTCCGTCCCCACTCTCCGTCCACACTCTCCGTCCACACTCTCCGTCCCCACTCTCCGTCCCCACTCTCCGTCCCCACTCTCCGTCCCCACTCTCCGTCCCCACTCTCCGTCCCCACTCTCCGTCCCCACTCTCCGTCCCCACTCTCCGTCCCCACGCCCCGTCCCCACGCCCCGTCCCCACGCCCCGTCCCCACGCCCCGTCCCCACGCCCCGTCCCCACGCCCCGTCCCCACGCCCCGTCCCCACGCCCCGTCCCCACGCCCCGTCCCCACGCCCCGTCCCCACGCCCCGCCCCCACTCCCCGCCCCCACTCCCCGCCCCCACTCCCCGCCCCCACTCCCCGCCCCCACTCCCCGCCCCCACTCCCCGCCCCCACTCCCCGCCCCCACTCCCCGCCCCCACACCCCGTCCCCACACCCCGTCCCCACACCCCGTCCCCACACCCCGTCCCCACACCCCGTCCCCACTCCCCGTCCCCACTCCCCGTCCCCACTCCCCGTCCCCACTCCCCGTCCCCACTCCCCGTCCCCACTCCCCGCCCGCACTCCCCGCCCGCACTCCCCGCACGCACTCCCCGTCCCCACTCCCCGTCCCCACTCCCCGTCGCCACTCCCCGTCGCCACTCCCCGTCGCCACTCCCCGTAGCCACTCCCCGTCCCCACTCCCCGTCCACACTCTCCGTCCCCACGCGCCGTCCCCACGCCCCGTCCCCACGCGCCGTCCCCACTCGCCGTCCCCACTCGCCGTCCCCACTCGCCGTCCCCACGCGCCGTCCCCACTCGCCGTCCCCACTCGCCGTCCCCACTCGCCGTCCCCACTCGCCGTCCCCACTCGCCGTCCCCACTCGCCGTCCCCACTCGCCGTCCCCACGCCCCGTCCCCACGCCCCGTCCCCACGCCCCGTCCCCACGCCCCGTCCCCACGCCCCGTCCCCACGCCCCGTCCCCACGCCCCGTCCCCACGCCCCGTCCCCACGCCCCGTCCCCACGCCCCGTCCCCACGCCCCGTCCCCACGCCCCGTCCCCACGCCCCGTCCCCACGCCCCGTCCCCACGCCCCGTCCCCACGCCCCGTCCCCACGCCCCGTCCCCACGCCCCGTCCCCACGCCCCGTCCCCACGCCCCGTCCCCACGCCCCGTCCCCACGCCCCGTCCCCACGCCCCGTCCCCACGCCCCGTCCCCACGCCCCGTCCCCACGCCCCGTCCCCACGCCCCGTCCCCACGCCCCGTCCCCACGCCCCGTCCCCACGCCCCGTCCCCACTCGCCGTTCCCCACTCGCCCGTCCCCACTCGCCCGTCCCCACTCGCCCTCTCCCCACACCCCTCTCCCCTCTCCCCACTCCCCTCTCCCCACTCCCCACTCCCCACTCCCCTCTCCCCGTCCCCACTCCCCGTCCCCACTCCCCGTCCCCACTCCCCGTCCCCACTCCCCGTCCCCACTCCCCGTCCCCACTCCCCGTCCCCACTCCCCGTCCCCACGCCCCGTCCCCACGCCCCGTCCCCACGCCCCGTCCCCACGCCCCGTCCCCACGCCCCGTCCCCACGCCCCGTCCCCACGCCCCGTCCCCACGCCCCGTCCCCACGCCCCGTCCCCACGCCCCGTCCCCACGCCCCGTCCCCACGCCCCGTCCCCACGCCCCGTCCCCACGCCCCGTCCCCACGCCCCGTCCCCACGCCCCGTCCCCACGCCCCGTCCCCACGCCCCGTCCCCACGCCCCGTCCCCACTCCCCGTCCCCACTCAATATAGCCACTCCCCGTCCCCACTCCCCGTCCCCACTCCCCGTCCCCACTCCCCGTCCCCACTCCCCGTCCCCACTCCCCGTCCCCACTCCCCGTCCCCACTCCCCGCCCCCACTCCCCGCCCCCACTCCCCGCCCCCACTCCCCGCCCCCACTCCCCGCCCCCACTCCCCGCCCCCACTCCCCGCCCCCACTCCCCGCCCCCACTCCCCGCCCCCACTCCCCGCCCCCACTCCCCGCCCCCACTCCCCGCCCCCACTCCCCGCCCCCACTCCCCGCCCCCACTCACCGCCCACACTCTCCGTCCCCACTCACCGCCCCCACTCTCCGTCCCCACTCTCCGTCCCCACTCTCCGTCCCCACTCTCCGTCCCCACTCTCCGTCCCCACTCTCCGTCCCCACTCTCCGTCCCCACTCTCCGTCCCCACTCCCCACTCCCCACTCCCCACTCCCCAGTCCCCACTCCCCACTCCCCAGTCCCCACTCCCCAGTCCCCACTCCCCAGTCCCCACTCCCCAGTCCCCACTCCCCACTCCCCAGTCCCCACTCCCCAGTCCCCACTCCCCAGTCCCCACTCCCCAGTCCCCACTCCCCAGTCCCCACTCCCCAGTCCCCACTCCCCAGTCCCCACTCCCCAGTCCCCAGTCCCAAGTCCCCACCCCCCATCCCCACTCCCCCCTCCTCACTCACCGTCCCCACTCCCCGCTCACCACTCCCCGCCCCCACTCCCCGCCCCCACTCCCCGCCCCCACTCCCCGCCCCCACTCCCCGCCCCCACTCCCCGCCCCCACTCCCCGCCCCCACTCCCCGCCCCCACTCCCCGCCCCCACTCCCCGCCCCCACTCCCCGCCCCCACTCCCCGCCCCCACTCCCCGCCCCCACTCCCCGCCCCCACTCACCGTCACCACACCCCGTCCCCACTCCCCGCCCGCACTCCCCGCCCGCACTCCCCGCCCGCACTCCCCGCCCGCACTCCCCGCCCGCACTCCCCGCCCGCACTCCCCGCCCGCACTCCCCGCCCGCACTCCCCGTCACCACTCCCCGTCGGTACTCCCCGTAGCCACTCACCGTCCCCACTCTCCGTCCCCACTCTCCGTCCCCACTCTCCGTCCCCACTCTCCGTCCCCACTCTCCGTCCCCACTCTCCGTCCACACTCTCCGTCCACACTCTCCGTCCCCACTCTCCGTCCCCACTCTCCGTCCCCACTCTCCGTCCCCACTCTCCGTCCCCACTCTCCGTCCCCACTCTCCGTCCCCACGCCCCGTCCCCACGCCCCGTCCCCACGCCCCGTCCCCACGCCCCGTCCCCACGCCCCGTCCCCACGCCCCGTCCCCACGCCCCGTCCCCACGCCCCGTCCCCACGCCCCGTCCCCACGCCCCGTCCCCACGCCCCGTCCCCACGCCCCGTCCCCACGCCCCGTCCCCACGCCCCGTCCCCACGCCCCGTCCCCACGCCCCGTCCCCACGCCCCGTCCCCACGCCCCGTCCCCACGCCCCGTCCCCACGCCCCGTCCCCACGCCCCGTCCCCACGCCCCGTCCCCACGCCCCGTCCCCACGCCCCCGTCCCCACGCCCCCGTCCCCACGCCCCGTCCCCACTCCCCACTCCCCACTCCCCAGTCCCCACTCCCCAGTCCCCACTCCCCAGTCCCCACTCCCCAGTCCCCACTCCCCAGTCCCCACTCCCCAGTCCCCACTCCCCAGTCCCCAGTCCCCACTCCCCACTCCCCACTCCCCACTCCCCAGTCCCCACTCCCCAGTCCCCACTCCCCAGTCCCCACTCCCCAGTCCCCACTCCCCAGTCCCCACTCCCCAGTCCCCACTCCCCACTCCCCACTCCACAGTCCCCACTCCCCAGTCCCCAGTCCCCAGTCCCCACCCCCCGTCCCCACTCCCCAGTCCCCACCCCCCGTCCCCACGCCCCGTCCCCACGCCCCGTCCCCACGCCCCGCCCCCACTCCCCGCCCCCACTCCCCGCCCCCACTCCCCGCCCCCACTCCCCGCCCCCACTCCCCGCCCCCACTCCCCGCCCCCACTCCCCGCCCCCACTCCCCGCCCCCACTCCCCGCCCCCACTCCCCGCCCCCACTCCCCGCCCGCACACCCCGCCCCCACTCCCCGCCCCCACTCCCCGCCCCCACTCCCCGTCCCCACTCCCCGTCCCCACTCCCCGTCCCCACTCCCCGTCCCCACTCCCCGTCCCCACTCCCCGTCCCCACGCCCCGTCCCCACGCCCCGTCCCCACGCCCCGTCCCCACGCCCCGTCCCCACGCCCCGTCCCCACGCCCCGTCCCCACGCCCCGTCCCCACGCCCCGTCCCCACGCCCCGTCCCCACGCCCCGTCCCCACGCCCCGTCCCCACGCCCCGTCCCCACGCCCCGTCCCCACGCCCCGTCCCCACGCCCCGTCCCCACGCCCCGTCCCCACGCCCCGTCCCCACTCCCCGTCCCCACTCAATATAGCCACTCCCCGTCCCCACTCCCCGTCCCCACTCCCCGTCCCCACTCCCCGTCCCCACTCCCCGTCCCCACTCCCCGCCCCCACTCCCCGCCCCCACTCCCCGCCCCCACTCCCCGCCCCCACTCCCCGCCCCCAATCCCCGCCCCCACTCCCCGCCCCCACTCCCCGCCCCCACTCCCCGCCCCCACTCCCCGCCCCCACTCCCCGCCCCCACTCCCCGCCCCCACTCCCCGCCCCCACTCACCGCCCACACTCTCCGTCCCCACTCACCGCCCCCACTCTCCGTCCCCACTCTCCGTCCCCACTCTCCGTCCCCACTCTCCGTCCCCACTCTCCGTCCCCACTCTCCGTCCCCACTCTCCGTCCCCACTCTCCGTCCCCACTCTCCGTCCCCACTCCCCACTCCCCACTCCCCACTCCCCAGTCCCCACTCCCCAGTCCCCACTCCCCAGTCCCCACTCCCCAGTCCCCACTCCCCACTCCCCACTCCCCACTCCCCAGTCCCCACTCCCCAGTCCCCACTCCCCAGTCCCCACTCCCCAGTCCCCACTCCCCACTCCCCAGTCCCCACTCCCCAGTCCCCACTCCCCAGTCCCCACTCCCCAGTCCCCACTCCCCAGTCCCCACTCCCCAGTCCCCACTCCCCAGTCCCCACTCCCCAGTCCCCACTCCCCAGTCCCCAGTCCCAAGTCCCCACCCCCCATCCCCACTCCCCCCTCCTCACTCACCGTCCCCACTCCCCGCTCACCACTCCCCGCCCCCACTCCCCGCCCCCACTCCCCGCCCCCACTCCCCGCCCCCACTCCCCGCCCCCACTCCCCGCCCCCACTCCCCGCCCCCACTCCCCGCCCCCACTCCCCGCCCCCACTCCCCGCCCCCACTCCCCGCCCCCACTCCCCGCCCCCACTCACCGTCACCACACCCCGTCCCCACTCCCCGCCCGCACTCCCCGCCCGCACTCCCCGCCCGCACTCCCCGCCCGCACTCCCCGCCCGCACTCCCCGCCCGCACTCCCCGCCCGCACTCCCCGTCCCCACTCCCCGTCGGTACTCCCCGTAGCCACTCACCGTCCCCACTCTCCGTCCCCACTCTCCGTCCCCACTCTCCGTCCCCACTCTCCGTCCCCACTCTCCGTCCCCACTCTCCGTCCACACTCTCCGTCCACACTCTCCGTCCCCACTCTCCGTCCCCACTCTCCGTCCCCACTCTCCGTCCCCACTCTCCGTCCCCACTCTCCGTCCCCACTCTCCGTCCCCACGCCCCGTCCCCACGCCCCGTCCCCACGCCCCGTCCCCACGCCCCGTCCCCACGCCCCGTCCCCACGCCCCGTCCCCACGCCCCGTCCCCACGCCCCGTCCCCACGCCCCGTCCCCACGCCCCGTCCCCACGCCCCGTCCCCACGCCCCGTCCCCACGCCCCGTCCCCACGCCCCGTCCCCACGCCCCGTCCCCACGCCCCGTCCCCACGCCCCGTCCCCACGCCCCGTCCCCACGCCCCCGTCCCCACGCCCCGTCCCCACTCCCCACTCCCCACTCCCCAGTCCCCACTCCCCAGTCCCCACTCCCCAGTCCCCACTCCCCAGTCCCCACTCCCCAGTCCCCACTCCCCAGTCCCCACTCCCCAGTCCCCAGTCCCCAGTCCCCACTCCCCACTCCCCACTCCCCAGTCCCCACTCCCCAGTCCCCACTCCCCAGTCCCCACTCCCCAGTCCCCACTCCCCAGTCCCCACTCCCCAGTCCCCACTCCCCACTCCCCACTCCACAGTCCCCACTCCCCAGTCCCCAGTCCCCAGTCCCCACCCCCCGTCCCCACTCCCCGCCCCCACTCCCCGCCCCCACTCCCCGCCCCCACTCCCCGCCCCCACTCCCCGCCCCCACTCCCCGCCCCCACTCCCCGCCCCCACTCCCCGCCCCCACTCCCCGCCCCCACTCCCCGCCCCCACTCCCCGCCCCCACTCCCCGCCCCCACTCCCCGCCCCCACTCCCCGCCCCCACTCCCCGCCCGCACACCCCGCCCCCACTCCCCGCCCCCACTCCCCGCCCGCACTCCCCGCCCGCACTCCCCGCCCGCACTCCCCGCCCGCACTCCCCGCCCGCACTCCCCGCCCGCACTCCCCGCCCGCACTCCCCGCCCGCACTCTCCGCCCCCACTCCCCCCTCCCCACTCCCCCCTCCCCACTCCCCCCTCCCCACTCCCCCCTCCCCACTCCCCCCTCCCCACTCCCCCCTCCCCACTCCCCCCTCCCCACTCCCTGCCCCCACTCCCTGCCCCCACTCCCTGCCCCCACTCCCTGCCCCCACTCCCTGCCCCCACTCCCCGCCCCCACTCCCCGCTCCCCACTCCCCGCTCCCCAGTCCCCGCTCCCCACTCCCCGCTCCCCAGTCCCCGCTCCCCACTCCCCGCTCCCCAGTCCCCGCTCCCCAGTCCCCGCTCCCCAGTCCCCGCTCCCCAGTCCCCGCTCCCCAGTCCCCGCTCCCCAGTCCCCGCTCCCCAGTCCCCGCTCCCCAGTCCCCGCTCCCCAGTCCCCGCTCCCCAGTCCCCGCTCCCCAGTCCCCGCTCCCCAGTCCCCGCTCCCCAGTCCCCGCTCCCCAGTCCCCGCTCCCCAGTCCCCGCTCCCCAGTCCCCGCTCCCCAGTCCCCGCTCCCCAGTCCCCGCTCCCCAGTCCCCGCTCCCCAGTCCCCGCTCCCCAGTCCCCGCCCGCCGTCCCCGCCCGCCGTCCCCGCCCGCCTTCCCCACTCCCCACTCCCCACTCACGACTCGCGACTCACTGTCCCCACTTCCCGTCCCCACCCACCGTCCCCACTCCCCGCCCCCAATAACTGTCCCCACTCCCCGTCCCCACTCCCCGCCCCCAATAACTGTCCCCACTCCCCGCCCCCACTCCCCGCCCCCACTCCCCGCCCCCACTCCCCGCCCCCACTCCCCGCCCCCACTCCCCGCCCCCACTCCCCGCCCCCACTCCCCGCCCCCACTCCCCGCCCCCACTCCCCGCCCCCACTCCCCGCCCCCACTCCCCGCCCCCACTCCCCGCCCCCACTAACCGCCCCCACTAACCGCCCCCACTCCCCGCCCCCACTCCCCGCTCCCATTCCCCGTCCCCACTCCCCACTCACCGTCCTTCCCCACTCCCCCATCCCCACCCCCCCTTCCCCACTCCCCCTTCCCCACTCCCCCATCCCCACCCCCCCTTCCCCACCCCCCCTTCCCCACCCCCCCGTCCCCACCCCCCCGTCCCCACCCCCCCGTCCCCACCCCCCCGCCCCCACTCCCCGCCCCCACTCCCCGCCCCCACTCCCCGCCCCCACTCCCCGCCCCCACTCCCCGCCCCCACTCCCCGCCCCCACGCCCCGCCCCCACTCCCCGCCCCCACTCCCCGCCCCCACTCCCCGCCCCCACTCCCCGCCCCCACTCCCCGTCCCCATTCCCCGTCCCCACTCCCCACTCACCGTCCTTTCCCACTCCCTCGTCCCCACCCCCCCTTCCCCACCCCCCGTCCCCACCCCCCGTCCCCACCCCCCGTCCCCACTCCCCCCTCCCCACTCCCCCGTCCCCACTCCCCCGTCCCCACTCCCCCCTCCCCACTCCCCCCTCCCCACTCCCCCCTCCCCACTCCCCCCTCCCCACTCCACCGTCCCCACTCCACCGTCCCCACTCCACCGTCCCCACTCCACCGTCCCCACTCCACCGTCCCCACTCCACCGTCCCCACTCCACCGTCCCCACTCCCCCCTCCCCACTCCCCCCTCCCCACTCCCCCCTCCCCACTCCCCCCTCCCCACTCCCCCCTCCCCACTCCCCCACTCCCCGTCCCCACTCCCCGTCCCCACTCCCCGTCCCCACTCCCCGTCCCCACTCCCCCCGTACCCACTCCCCCCGTACCCACTCCCCCGTACCCACTCCCCCCTCACCACTCCCCCCTCACCACTCCCCCCTCACCACTCCCCCCTCACCACTCCCCCCTCACCACTCCCCCCTCACCACTCCCCCCTCACCACTCCCCCCTCACCACTCCCCCCTCACCACTCCCCCCTCACCACTCCCCCCTCACCACTCCCCCCTCACCACTCCCCCCTCACCACTCCCCCCTCACCACTCCCCCCTCACCACTCCCCCCTCACCACTCCCCCCTCACCACTCCCCCCTCACCACTCCCCCCTCACCACTCCCCCCTCACCACTCCCCCCTCACCACTCCCCCCTCACCACTCCCCCCTCACCACTCCCCCCTCACCACTCCCCCCTCACCACTCACCGTCCCCACTCCCCACTCCCCACCCACCGTCCCCACTCCCCGTCCCCACTCCCCGTCCCCACAACCTGTCCCCACTCCCCCCTCACCACTCACCGTCCCCACTCCCCACTCCCCAATCCCCACCCACCGTCCCCACCCACCGTCCCCACTCCCCGTCCCCACCCACCGTCCCCACCCACCGTCCCCACCCCCCGTCCCCACTCCCCGTCCCCACTCCCCGTCCCCACTCCCCGTCCCCACTCCCCGTCCCCACTCCCCGCCCCCACACCCCGCCCCCACACCCCGCCCCCACACCCCGCCCCCACACCCCGCCCCCACACCCCGCCCCCACACCCCGCCCCCACACCCCGCCCCCACACCCCGCCCCCACACCCCGCCCCCACACCCCGCCCCCACACCCCGCCCCCACACCCCGCCCCCACACCCCGCCCCCACTCCCCGCCCCCACTCCCCGCCCCCACTCCCCGCCCCCACTCCCCGCCCCCACTCCCCGCCCCCACTCCCCGCCCCCACTCCCCGCCCCCACTCCCCGCCCCCACTCCCCGCCCCCACTAACCGTCCCCACACCCCATCCCCACTCCCCCCTCACCACTCACCGTCCCCACTCCCCACCCACCGTCCCCACTCCCCGTCCCCACTCCCCGTCCCCACTCCCCGTCCCCACAACCTGTCCCCACTCCCCCCTCACCACTCACCGTCCCCACTCCCCACTCCCCACTCCCCAATCCCCACCCACCGTCCCCACCCACCGTCCCCACCCACCGTCCCCACCCACCGTCCCCACTCCCCGTCCCCACACCCCGCCCCCACTCCCCGCCCCCACTCCCCGCCCCCACTCCCCGCCCCCACTCCCCGCCCCCACTCCCCGCCCCCACTCCCCGCCCCCACTCCCCGCCCCCACTCCCCGCCCCCACTCCCCGCCCCCACTCCCCGCCCCCACTCCCCGCCCCCACTCCCCGCCCCCACTCCCCGCCCCCACTCCCCGCCCCCACTCCCCGCCCCCACTCCCCGCCCCCACTAACCGTCCCCACTAACCGTCCCCACACCCCATCCCCACTCCCCCCTCACCACTCACCGTCCCCACTCCTCACTCCCCAATCCCCACTCCCCGTCCCCACTTCCCACCCCCGGCCCCCACCCCCCACCCCGACTCCCCGACTCCCCGCCCCCACTCCCCGCCCCCACCCCCCGCCCCCACTCACCGTCCCCACTCCCCGCCCCCACCCCCCGCCCCCGCCCCCCGCGCTCACTTCCCGCCCCCACTCCCCGACCCCTCTCCCCGACCCCTCTCCCCGTGCCCTCTCCCCGTGCCCTCTCCCCGTGCCCTCTCCCCGTCCCCTCTCCCCCTCCCCACTCCCCCTCCCCACTCCCCCTCCCCACTCCCCCTCCCCACTCACCCTCCCCACTCACCCTCCCCACTCACCCTCCCCACTCACCCTCCCCACTCACCCTCCCCACTCACCCTCCCCACTCACCCTCCCCACTCACCCTCCCCACTCACCCTCCCCACTCACCGTCCCCACTCACCGTGTCCTCTCCCCGTCCCGTCACCCCGTCCCGTCACCCCGTCCCCTCTCCCCGTCCCCTCTCCCCGTCCCCTCTCCCCGTCCCCTCTCCCCGTCCCCTCTCCCCGTCCCCTCTCCCCGTCCCCTCTCCCCGTCCCCACTCACCGCCCCCACTCACCGCCCCCACTCACCGCCCCCACTCACCGCCCCCACTCACCGCCCCCACTCACCGCCCCCACTCACCGCCCCCACTCACCGCCCCCACTCACCGCCCCCACTCACCGCCCCCACTCACCGCCCCCACTCACCGCCCCCACTCACCGCCCCCACTCACCGCCCCCACTCACCGCCCCCACTCACCGCCCCCACTCACCGCCCCCACTCACCGCCCCCACTCACCGACCCCACTCACCGCCCCCACTCACCCTCCCCACTCACCCTCCCCACTCACCCTCCCCACTCACCCTCCCCACTCACCCTCCCCACTCACCCTCCCCACTCACCCTCCCCACTCACCCTCCCCACCCCCCGTCCCCACCCCCCGTCCCCACCCCCCGTCCCCACCCCCCGTCCCCACGCCCCGTCCCCACGCCATGTCCCCACTCCCCACTCCCCGCCCGCACCCCCCGTCCCCACCCCCCGTCCCCACTCCCCACCCCCAATAACCGTCTCCACTCCCCGCCCCCACTAACCGTTCCCACTAACGGTCCCCTCTCCCCGTCCCCTCTCCCCGTCCCCTCTCCCCGTCCCCTCTCCCCGTCCCCTCTCCCCGTCCCCTCTCCCCGTCCCCTCTCCCCGTCCCCTCTCCCCGTCCCCTCTCACCGTCCCCTCTCACCGTCCCCTCTCACCGTCCCCTCTCACCGTCCCCTCTCCCCGTCCCCGCTCCCCACTCCCCGCTCCCCGTCCCCTCTCCCCGTCCCCGCTGCCCGTCCCCGCTCCCCTTCCCCGCTCCCCGTCACCTCTCCCCGTTCCCACTCCCCGTTCCCACTCCCCGCCCCCACTCCCCGCCCCCACTCCCCGCCCCCACTCCCCGCCCCCACTCCCCGCCCCCACTCCCCGCCCCCACTCCCCGCCCCCACTCCCCGCCCGCACTCCCCGCCCGCACTCCCCGCCCGCACTCCCCGCCCGCACTCCCCGCCCCCACTCCCCGCCCCCACTCCCCGTCCCCACTCCCCGTCCCCACTCCCCACTCCCCACTCCCCACTCCCCACTCCCCACTCCCCACTCCCCACTCCCCAGTCCCCACTCCCCAGTCCCCACTCCCCAGTCCCCACTCCCCAGTCCCCACTCCCCACTCCCCACTCCCCGTCCCCACCCCCCATCCCCACTCCCCCCTTCTCACTCACCGTCCCCACTCCCCACTCACCACTAACCGTCCCCACTCCCCGTCCCCAATCCCCGACCCCACTCCCCGTAGCCACTCACCATCCCCACTCCCCGTCCCCACTCCCCGTCCCCACTCCCCGTCCCCACTCCCCGTCCCCACTCCCCGTCCCCACTCCCCGTCCCCACTCCCCGTCCCCACTCCCCGTCCCCACTCCCCGTCCCCACTCCCCGTCCCCACTCCCCGTCCCCACTCCCCGTCCCCACTCCCCGTCCCCACTCCCCGTCCCCACTCCCCGTTCCCACTCCCCGCCCCCACTCCCCGCCCCCACTCCCCGCTCCCACTCCCCGCTCCCACTCCCCGCTCCCACTCCCCGCTCCCACTCCCCGCTCCCACTCCCCGTCCCCACTCCCCCTCCCCACTCACCGTCCCCACTCACCGTCCCCACTCACCGTCCCCACTCACCGTCCCCACTCACCGTCCCCACTCACCGTCCCCACTCACCGTCCCCACTCACCGTCCCCACTCACCGTCCCCACTCTCCGTCCCCACTCTCCGTCCCCACTCTCCGTCCCCACTCTCCGTCCCCACTCCCCACTCCCCACTCCCCACTCCCCACTCCCCACTCCCCAGTCCCCACTCCCCACTCCCCACTCCCCACTCCCCAGTCCCCACTCCCCAGTCCCCACTCCCCAGTCCCCACTCCCCAGTCCCCAGTCCCCACTCCCCAGTCCCCACTCCCCAGTCCCCACTCCCCACTCCCCACTCCCCACTCCCCACTCCCCACTCCCCACTCCCCAGTCCCCACTCCCCAGTCCCCACTCCCCAGTCCCCACTCCCCAGTCCCCACTCCCCAGTCCCCACTCCCCAGTCCCCACTCCCCAGTCCCCACTCCCCAGTCCCCACTCCCCAGTCCCCACTCCCCACTCCCCACTCCCCACTCCCCACTCCCCAGTCCCCACTCCCCAGTCCCCACTCCCCAGTCCCCACTCCCCAGTCCCCACTCCCCAGTCCCCACTCCCCAGTCCCCACTCCCCAGTCCCCACTCCCCAGTCCCCACTCCCCACTCCCCACTCCCCACTCCCCACTCCCCACTCCCCACTCCCCAGTCCCCACTCCCCAGTCCCCACTCCCCAGTCCCCACTCCCCAGTCCCCACTCCCCAGTCCCCACTCCCCACTCCCCAGTCCCCACTGCCCAGTCCCCACTCCCCGTCCCCAACCCCCCGTCCCCACTCCCCCCTCCTCACTCACCGTCCCCACTCCCCACTCCCCACTCACCGTCCCCACTCCCCGCCCCCACCCCCCGCCCCCACCCCCCGCCCCCACTCCCCGCCCCCACTCCCCGCCCCCACTCCCCGCCCCCACTCCCCGCCCCCACTCCCTGCCCCCACTCCCCGCCCCCACTCCCCGCCCCCACTCCCCGCCCCCACTCCCCGCCCCCACTCCCCGTCCCCACACCCCGTCCCCACACCCCGTCCCCACACCCCGTCCCCACTCCCCGTCCCCACTCCCCGTCCCCACTCCCCGTCCCCACTCCCCGTCCCCACTCCCCGTCCCCACTCCCCGCCCGCACTCCCCGCCCGCACTCCCCGCCCGCACTCCCCGTCCCCACTCCCCGTCGCCACTCCCCGTAGCCACTCCCCGTCCCCACTCCCCGTCCCCACTCCCCGTCCACACTCTCCGTCCCCACGCGCCGTCCCCACGCCCCGTCCCCACGCGCCGTCCCCACTCGCCGTCCCCACTCTACTCGCCGTCCCCACTCGCCGTCCCCACTCGCCGTCCCCACTCGCCGTCCCCACTCGCCGTCCCCACGCCCCGTCCCCACGCCCCGTCCCCACGCCCCGTCCCCACGCCCCGTCCCCACGCCCCGTCCCACGCCCCGTCCCCACGCCCCGTCCCCACGCCCCGTCCCCACGCCCCGTCCCCACGCCCCGTCCCCACGCCCCGTCCCCACGCCCCGTCCCCACGCCCCGTCCCCACGCCCCGTCCCCACGCCCCGTCCCCACGCCCCGTCCCCACGCCCCGTCCCCACGCCCCGTCCCCACGCCCCGTCCCCACGCCCCGTCCCCACGCCCCGTCCCCACGCCCCGTCCCCACGCCCCGTCCCCACGCCCCGTCCCCACGCCCCGTCCCCACGCCCCGTCCCCACGCCCCGTCCCCACGCCCCGTCCCCACGCCCCGTCCCCACGCCCCGTCCCCACGCCCCGTCCCCACGCCCCGTCCCCACGCCCCGTCCCCACGCCCCGTCCCCACGCCCCGTCCCCACGCCCCGTCCCCACGCCCCGTCCCCACGCCCCGTCCCCACGCCCCGTCCCCACGCCCCGTCCCCACTCGCCGTTCCCCACTCGCCCGTCCCCACTCGCCCGTCCCCACTCCCCTCTCCCCACACCCCTCTCCCCTCTCCCCACTCCCCTCTCCCCACTCCCCACTCCCCACTCCCCTCTCCCCGTCCCCACTCCCCGTCCCCACTCCCCGTCCCCACTCCCCGTCCCCACTCCCCGTCCCCACTCCCCGTCCCCACGCCCCGTCCCCACGCCCCGTCCCCACGCCCCGTCCCCACGCCCCGTCCCCACGCCCCGTCCCCACGCCCCGTCCCCACGCCCCGTCCCCACGCCCCGTCCCCACGCCCCGTCCCCACGCCCCGTCCCCACGCCCCGTCCCCACGCCCCGTCCCCACGCCCCGTCCCCACGCCCGTCCCCACTCCCCGTCCCCACGCCCCGTCCCCACTCCCCGTCCCCACTCCCCGTCCCCACTCCCCGTCCCCACTCAATATAGCCACTCCCCGTCCCCACTCCCCGTCCCCACTCCACTCCCACTCCCCGTCCCCACTCCCCGTCCCCACTCCCCGTCCCCACTCCCCGCCCCCACTCCCCGCCCCCACTCCCCGTCCCCACTCCCCGCCCCCACTCCCCGCCCCCACTCCCCGCCCCCACTCCCCGCCCCCACTCCCCGCCCCCACTCCCCGCCCCCACTCCCCGCCCCCACTCCCCCCCACCCCCGCCCCCCCCCCCCCCCCCCCCCCCCCCCCCCCCCCCCCCCCCCCCCCCCCCCCCCCCCCCCCCCCCCCCCCCCCCCCCCCCCCCCCCCCCCCCCCCCCCCCCCCCCCCCCCCCCCCCACCCCCCCCCCCCCCCCCCCCCCCCCCCCCCTCCCCCCCCCCCCCCGCCCCCCCCCCCCCCCCCCCCCCCCCCCCCCCCTCCCCGCCCCCACTCCCCGCCCCCACTCCCCTCCCCGCCCCCACTCCCCGCCCCCACTCCCCGCCCCCACTCTCCGCCCCCACTCTCCGCCCCCACTCTCCGCCCCCACTCTCCGCCCCCACTCTCCGTCCCCACTCTCCGTCCCCACTCTCCGTCCCCACTCTCCGTCCCCACTCTCCGTCCCCACTCTCCGTCCCCACTCCCCACTCCCCACTCCACCCCACTCCCCACTCCCCACTCCCCAGCTCCCCACTCCCCAGTCCCCACTCCCCACTCCCCACTCCCCACTCCCCACTCCCCAGTCCCCACTCCCCAGTCCCCACTCCCAGTCCCCACTCCCCACTCCCCACTCCCCACTCCCCAGCCCTCCCCAGTCCCCACTCCCCAGTCCCCACTCCCCAGTCCCCACTCCCCAGTCCCCACTCCCCAGTCCCCACTCCCCAGTCCCCCACTCCCCAGTCCCCTCCCACTCCCCAGTCCCCACTCCCCAGTCCCCACTCCCCAGTCCCCAGTCCCCACTCCCCACTCCCCAGTCCCCACTCCCCAGTCCCCACTCCCCAGTCCCCACTCCCCAGTCCCCAGTCCCCAGTCCCCACCCCCCGTCCCCACCCCCCATCCCCACTCACCGTCCCCACACCCCGCTCACCACTCCCCGCCCCCACTCCCCGCCCCCACTCCCCGCCCCCACTCCCCGCCCCCACTCCCCGCCCCCACTCCCCGCCCCCACTCCCCGCCCCCACTCCCCGCCCCCACTCCCCGCCCCCACTCCCCGCCCCCACTCACCGTCACCACACCCCGTCCCCACTCCCCGCCCGCACTCCCCGCCCGCACTCCCCGCCCGCACTCCCCGCCCGCACTCCCCGCCCGCACTCCCCGCCCGCACTCCCCGTCCCCACTCCCCGTCGCCACTCCCCGTAGCCACTCACCGTCCCCACTCTCCGTCCCCACTCTCCGTCCCCACTCTCCGTCCACACTCTCCGTCCCCACTCACCGCCCCCACTCACCGCCCCCACTCACCGCCCCCACTCACCGCCCCCACTCACCGCCCCCACTCACCGCCCCCACTCACCGCCCCCACTCACCGCCCCCACTCACCGCCCCCACTCACCGCCCCCACTCACCGCCCCCACTCACCCTCCCCACTCACCCTCCCCACTCACCCTCCCCACTCACCCTCCCCACTCACCCTCCCCACCCCCCGTCCCCACCCCCCGTCCCCACCCCCCGTCCCCACCCCCCGTCCCCACCCCCCGTCCCCACGCCCCGTCCCCACGCCATGTCCCCACTCCCCACTCCCCGCCCGCACCCCCCGTCCCCACCCCCCGTCCCCACTCCCCACCCCCAATAACCGTCTCCACTCCCCGCCCCCACTAACCGTTCCCACTAACCGTTCCCACTAACGGTCCCCTCTCCCCGTCCCCTCTCCCCGTCCCCTCTCCCCGTCCCCTCTCCCCGTCCCCTCTCACCGTCCCCTCTCACCGTCCCCTCTCACCGTCCCCTCTCACCGTCCCCTCTCACCGTCCCCTCTCCCCGTCCCCGCTCCCCACTCCCCGCTCCCCGTCCCCTCTCCCCGTCCCCGCTGCCCGTCCCCGCTCCCCTTCCCCGCTCCCCGTCACCTCTCCCCGTCACCTCTCCCCGTTCCCACTCCCCGTTCCCACTCCCCGTTCCCACTCCCCGCCCCCACTCCCCGCCCCCACTCCCCGCCCCCACTCCCCGCCCCCACTCCCCGCCCCCACTCCCCGCCCCCACTCCCGCCCCCACTCCCCGCCCCCACTCCCCGCCCCCACTCCCCGCCCCCACTCCCCGCCCCACTCCCCGCCCGCACTCCCCGCCCGCACTCCCCGCCCGCACTCCCCGTCCCCACTCCCCGTCCCCACTCCCCGTCCCCACTCCCCGTCCCCACTCCCCGTCCCCACTCCCCGTCCCCACTCCCCACTCCCCACTCCCCACTCCCCACTCCCCAGTCCCCAGTCCCCACTCCCCAGTCCCCACTCCCCACTCCCCACTCCCCACTCCCCACTCCCCACTCCCCACTCCCCACTCCCCACTCCCCGTCCCCACCCCCCATCCCCACTCCCCCCTTCTCACTCACCGTCCCCACTCCCCACTCACCACTAACCGTCCCCACTCCCCGTCCCCAATCCCCGACCCCACTCCCCGTAGCCACTCACCATCCCCACTCCCCGTCCCCACTCCCCGTCCCCACTCCCCGTCCCCACTCCCCGTCCCCACTCCCCGTCCCCACTCCCCGTCCCCACTCCCCGTCCCCACTCCCCGTCCCCACTCCCCGTCCCCACTCCCCGCCCCCACTCCCCGCCCCCACTCCTCGCTCCCACTCCCCGCTCCCACTCCCCGCTCCCACTCCCCGCTCCCACTCCCCGCTCCCACTCCCCGTCCCCACTCACCCTCCCCACTCACCGTCCCCACTCACCGTCCCCACTCACCGTCCCCACTCACCGTCCCCACTCACCGTCCCCACTCTCCGTCCCCACTCTCCGTCCCCACTCTCCGTCCCCACTCTCCGTCCCCACTCTCCGTCCCCACTCTCCGTCCCCACTCCCCAGTCCCCACTCCCCACTCCCCACTCCCAGTCCCCACTCCCCACTCCCCACTCCCCACTCCCCACTCCCCACTCCCCACTCCCCAGTCCCCACTCCCCAGTCCCCACTCCCCAGTCCCCACTCCCCACTCCCCACTCCCCACTCCCCACTCCCCACTCCCCAGTCCCCACTCCCCAGTCCCCACTCCCCAGTCCCCACTCCCCAGTCCCCACTCCCCACTCCCCACTCCCCAGTCCCCACTCCCCAGTCCCCACTCCCCAGTCCCCACTCCCCAGTCCCCACTCCCCAGTCCCCACTCCCCAGTCCCCACTCCCCACTTCCCAGTCCCCACTCCCCAGTCCCCACTCCCCAGTCCCCACTCCCCACTCCCCACTCCCCACTCCCCACTCCCCACTCCCCACTCCCCAGTCCCCACTCCCCAGTCCCCACTCCCCAGTCCCCACTCCCCAGTCCCCACTCCCCAGTCCCCACTCCCCGTCCCCAACCCCCCGTCCCCACTCCCCCCTCCCCACTCCCCCGTCCCCACTCCCCGCCCCCACCCCCCGCCCCCACCCCCCGCCCCCACTCCCCGCCCCCACTCCCCGCCCCCACTCCCCGCCCCCACTCCCCGCCCCCACTCCCCGCCCCCACTCCCCGCCCCCACTCCCCGCCCCCACTCCCCGCCCCCACTCCCCGCCCCCACTCCCCGCCCCCACTCCCCGCCCCCACTCCCCGCCCCCTCCCCGCCCCCACTCCCCGCCCCCACTCCCCGCCCCCACTCCCCGCCCCCACTCCCCGCCCCCACTCCCCGCCCCCACTCCCCGCCCCCACTCCCCGCCCCCACTCCCCGCCCCCACACCCCGTCCCCACACCCCGTCCCCACTCCCCGTCCCCACTCCCCGTCCCCACTCCCCGTCCCCTCCCCGTCCCCACTCCCCGTCCCCACTCCCCGCCCGCACTCCCCGCCCGCACTCCCCGCACGCACTCCCCGTCGCCACTCCCCGTCGCCACTCCCCGTAGCCACTCCCCGTCCCCACTCCCCGTCCACACTCTCCGTCCCCACGCGCCGTCCCCACGCCCGTCCCCACGCGCCGTCCCCACTCGCCGTCCCCACTCGCCGTCCCCACGCGCCGTCCCCACTCGCCGTCCCCACTCGCCGTCCCCACTCGCCGTCCCCACTCGCCGTCCCCACTCGCCGTCCCCACTCGCCGTCCCCACTCGCCGTCCCCACTCGCCGTCCCCACTCGCCGTCCCCACGCCCCGTCCCCACGCCCCGTCCCCACGCCCCGTCCCCACGCCCCGTCCCCACGCCCCGTCCCCACGCCCCGTCCCCACGCCCCGTCCCCACGCCCCGTCCCCACGCCCCGTCCCCACGCCCCGTCCCCACGCCCCGTCCCCACGCCCCGTCCCCACGCCCCGTCCCCACGCCCCGTCCCCACGCCCCGTCCCCACGCCCCGTCCCCACGCCCCGTCCCCACGCCCCGTCCCCACGCCCCGTCCCCACGCCCCGTCCCCACGCCCCGTCCCCACGCCCCGTCCCCACGCCCCGTCCCCACGCCCCGTCCCCACGCCCCGTCCCCACGCCCCGTCCCCACGCCCCGTCCCCACGCCCCGTCCCCACGCCCCGTCCCCACGCCCCGTCCCCACGCCCCGTCCCCACGCCCCGTCCCCACGCCCCGTCCCCACGCCCCGTCCCCACGCCCCGTCCCCACTCGCCGTTCCCCACTCGCCCGTCCCCACTCGCCCGTCCCCACTCGCCCCTCCCCTCTCCCCACTCCCCTCTCCCCACTCCCCACTCCCCACTCCCCTCTCCCCGTCCCCTCTCCCCGTCCCCACTCCCCGTCCCCACTCCCCGTCCCCACTCCCCGTCCCCACTCCCCGTCCCCACTCCCCGTCCCCACTCCCCGTCCCCACTCCCCGTCCCCACTCCCCGTCCCCACGCCCCGTCCCCACGCCCCGTCCCCACGCCCCGTCCCCACTCCCCAGTCCCCACTCCCCACTCCCCACTCCCCACTCCCCACTCCCCAGTCCCCACTCCCCAGTCCCCACTCCCCAGTCCCCACTCCCCAGTCCCCACTCCCCAGTCCCCACTCCCAGTCCCCACTCCCCAGTCCCCACTCCCCAGTCCCCACTCCCCACTCCCACTCCCCAGTCCCCACTCCCCAGTCCCCACTCCCCAGTCCCCACTCCCCAGTCCCCACTCCCCAGTCCCCACTCCCACCCACTCCCCACTCCCCAGTCCCCACTCCCCAGTCCCCACTCCCCAGTCCCCACTCCCCACTCCCCACTCCCCACTCCCCACTCCCCACTCCCCACTCCCCAGTCCCCACTCCCCAGTCCCCACTCCCCAGTCCCCACTCCCCAGTCCCCACTCCCCAGTCCCCACTCCCCGTCCCCAACCCCCCGTCCCCACTCCCCCCTCCCCACTCCCCCGTCCCCACTCCCCGCCCCCACCCCCCGCCCCCACCCCCCGCCCCCACTCCCCGCCCCCACTCCCCGCCCCCACTCCCCGCCCCCACTCCCCGCCCCCACTCCCCGCCCCCACTCCCCGCCCCCACTCCCCGCCCCCACTCCCCGCCCCCACTCCCCGCCCCCACTCCCCGCCCCCACTCCCCGCCCCCACTCCCGCCCCCACTCCCCGCCCCCACTCCCCGCCCCCACTCCCCGCCCCCACTCCCCGCCCCCACTCCCCGCCCCCACTCCCCGCCCCCACTCCCCGCCCCCACACCCCGCCCCCACACCCCGTCCCCACTCCCCGTCCCCACTCCCCGTCCCCACTCCCCGTCCCCACTCCCCGTCCCCACTCCCCGTCCCCACTCCCCGCCCGCACTCCCCGCCCGCACTCCCCGCACGCACTCCCCGTCGCCACTCCCCGTCGCCACTCCCCGTAGCCACTCCCCGTCCCCACTCCCCGTCCACACTCTCCGTCCCCACGCGCCGTCCCCACGCCCCGTCCCCACGCGCCGTCCCCACTCGCCGTCCCCACTCGCCGTCCCCACGCGCCGTCCCCACTCGCCGTCCCCACTCGCCGTCCCCACTCGCCGTCCCCACTCGCCGTCCCCACTCGCCGTCCCCACTCGCCGTCCCCACTCGCCGTCCCCACTCGCCGTCCCCACTCGCCGTCCCCACTCGCCGTCCCCACGCCCCGTCCCCACGCCCCGTCCCCACGCCCCGTCCCCACGCCCCGTCCCCACGCCCCGTCCCCACGCCCCGTCCCCACGCCCCGTCCCCACGCCCCGTCCCCACAGCCCCGTCCCCACGCCCCGTCCCCACGCCCCGTCCCCACGCCCCGTCCCCACGCCCCGTCCCCACGCCCGTCCCACGCCCGTCCCACGCCCCGTCCCCACGCCCCGTCCCCACGCCCCGTCCCCACGCCCCGTCCCCACGCCCCGTCCCCACGCCCCGTCCCCACGCCCCGTCCCCACGCCCCGTCCCACGCCCCGTCCCCACGCCCCGTCCCCACGCCCCGTCCCCACGCCCCGTCCCCACGCCCCGTCCCACGCCCCGTCCCCACGCCCCGTCCCCACGCCCCGTCCCCACGCCCCGTCCCCACGCCCCGTCCCCACGCCCCGTCCCCACTCGCCGTTCCCCACTCGCCCGTCCCCACTCGCCCGTCCCCACTCGCCCGTCCCCACTCGCCCCTCCCCTCTCCCCACTCCCCTCTCCCCTCCCCACTCCCCACTCCCTCTCCCCTCCCCTCTCCCCGTCCCCTCTCCCCGTCCCCACTCCCCGTCCCCACTCCCCGTCCCCACTCCCCGTCCCCACTCCCGTCCCCACTCCCCGTCCCCACTCCCCGTCCCCACTCCCCGTCCCCACTCCCCGTCCCCACGCCCCGTCCCCACGCCCCGTCCCCACGCCCCGTCCCCACGCCCCGTCCCCACGCCCCGTCCCCACGCCCCGTCCCCACGCCCCGTCCCCACGCCCCGTCCCCACGCCCCGTCCCCACGCCCCGTCCCCACGCCCCGTCCCCACGCCCCGTCCCACGCCCCGTCCCCACGCCCCGTCCCCACGCCCCGTCCCCACGCCCCGTCCCCACGCCCCGTCCCCACGCCCCGTCCCCACTCCCCGTCCCCACTCAATATAGCCACTCCCCGTCCCCACTCCCCGTCCCCACTCCCCGTCCCCACTCCCCGTCCCCACTCCCCGTCCCCACTCCCCGTCCCCACTCCCCCGCCCCCACTCCCCGCCCCCACTCCCCGCCCCCACTCCCCGCCCCCACTCCCCGCCCCCACTCCCCGCCCCCACTCCCCGCCCCCACTCCCCGCCCCACTCCCCGCCCCCACTCCCCGCCCCCACTCCCCGCCCCCACTCCCCGCCCCCACTCCCCGCCCCCACTCCCCGCCCCCACTCCCCGCCCCCACTCCCCGCCCCCACTCCCCGCCCCCACTCCCCGCCCCCACTCCCCGCCCCCACTCCCCGCCCCCACTCCCCGCCCCCACTCCCCGCCCCCACTCACCGCCCACACTCTCCGTCCCCACTCACCGCCCCCACTCACCGCCCCCACTCTCCGTCCCCACTCTCCGTCCCCACTCTCCGTCCCACTCTCCGTCCCCACTCTCCGTCCCCACTCTCCGTCCCCACTCTCCGTCCCCACTCTCCGTCCCCACTCTCCGTCCCCACTCTCCGTCCCCACTCTCCGTCCCCACTCTCCGTCCCCACTCTCCGTCCCCACTCCCCACTCCCCACTCCCCACTCCCCAGTCCCCACTCCCCAGTCCCCACTCCCCAGTCCCCACTCCCCACTCCCCAGTCCCCAGTCCCCACTCCCCAGTCCCCACTCCCCAGTCCCCACTCCCCAGTCCCCACTCCCCAGTCCCCACTCCCCAGTCCCCACTCCCCAGTCCCCACTCCCCAGTCCCCAGTCCCCAGTCCCCACCCCCCGTCCCCACCCCCCATCCCCACTCCCCCCTCCTCACTCACCGTCCCCACTCCCCGCTCACCACTCCCCGCCCCCACTCCCCGCCCCCACTCCCCGCCCCCACTCCCCGCCCCCACTCCCCGCCCCCACTCCCCGCCCCCACTCCCCGCCCCCACTCCCCGCCCCCACTCCCCGCCCCCACTCCCCGCCCCCACTCCCCGCCCCCCCCCACTCCCCGCCCCCACTCCCCGCCCCCACTCCCCGCCCCCACTCCCCGCCCCCACTCCCCGCCCCCACTCCCCGCCCCCACTCCCCGCCCCACTCCCCGCCCCCACTCACCGTCACCACTCCCCGTCCCCACTCCCCGCCCGCACTCCCCGCCCGCACTCCCCGCCCGCACTCCCCGCCCGCACTCCCCGCCCGCACTCCCCGCCCGCACTCCCCGCCCGCACTCCCCGCCCGCACTCCCCGCCCGCACTCCCCGTCCCCACTCCCCGTCCCCACTCCCCGTCCCCACGCCCCGTCCCCACGCCCCGTCCCCACGCCCCGTCCCCACGCCCCCGTCCCCACGCCCCCGTCCCCACGCCCCCGTCCCCACGCCCCCGTCCCCACGCCCCCGTCCCCACGCCCCCTTCCCCACGCCCCCTTCCCCACGCCCCCTTCCCCACGCCCCCTTCCCCACGCCCCCTTCCCCACGCCCCCTTCCCCACGCCCCTTTCCCCACGCCCCTTTCCCCACGCCCCTTTCCCCACGCCCCTTTCCCCACGCCCCTTTCCCACGCCCCTTTCCCCACGCCCCTTTCCCCACGCCCCTTTCCCCACGCCCCTTTCCCCACGCCCCTTTCCCCACGCCCCCTCCCCACTCCCCCTCCCCACTCCCCCTCCCACTCCCCCTCCCCACTCCCCCTCCCCACTCCCCCTCCCCACTCCCCCTCCCCACTCCCCCTCCCCACTCCCCCTCCCCACTCCCCCTCCCCACTCTCCCTCCCCACTCTCCCTCCCCACTCTCCCTCCCCACTCTCCGTCCCCACTCTCCGTCCCCACTCTCCGTCCCCACTCTCCGTCCCCACTCTCCGTCCCCACTCTCCGTCCCCACTCTCCGTCCCCACTCTCCGTCCCCACTCTCCGTCCCCACTCTCCGTCCCCACTCTCCGTCCCCACTCACCGTCACCACACACCGTCACCACACCCCGTCACCACACCCCGTCACCACACCCCGTCCCCACTCCCCGTCCCCACTCCCCGCCCGCACTCCCCGCCCGCACTCCCCGCCCGCACTCCCCGCCCCCACTCCCCGCCCCCACTCCCCGCCCCCACTCCCCGTCCCCACTCCCCGTAGCCACTCACCGTCCCCACTCACCGTCCCCACTCACCGTCCCCACTCACCGTCCCCACTCACCGTCCCCACTCACCGTCCCCACTCTCCGTCCCCACTCTCCGTCCACACTCTCCGTCCACACTCTCCGTCCCCACTCTCCGTCCCCACTCTCCGTCCCCACTCTCCGTCCCCACTCTCCGTCCCCACTCTCCGTCCCCACTCTCCGTCCCCACTCTCCGTCCCCACGCCCCGTCCCCACGCCCCGTCCCCACGCCCCGTCCCCACGCCCCGTCCCCACGCCCCGTCCCCACGCCCCGTCCCCACGCCCCGTCCCCACGCCCCGTCCCCACGCCCCGTCCCCACGCCCCGTCCCCACGCCCCGTCCCCACTCGCCGTCCCCACTCGCCGTCCCCACTCGCCGTCCCCACGCCCCTTTCCCCACGCCCCTTTCCCCACGCCCCTTTCCCCACGCCCCTTTCCCCACGCCCCTTTCCCCACGCCCCTTTCCCCACGCCCCTTTCCCCACGCCCCTTTCCCCACGCCCCTTTCCCCACGCCCCTTTCCCCACGCCCCTTTCCCCACGCCCCTTTCCCCACGCCCCTTTCCCCACGCCCCTTTCCCCACGCCCCTTTCCCACGCCCCTTTCCCCACGCCCCTTTCCCCACGCCCCTTTCCCCACGCCCCTTTCCCCACGCCCCTTTCCCCACGCCCCCTTCCCCACGCCCCCTTCCCCACGCCCCCTTCCCCACGCCCCCTTCCCCACGCCCCCTTCCCCACGCCCCCTTCCCACGCCCCCTTCCCACGCCCCCTTCCCCACGCCCCCTTCCCCACGCCCCCTTCCCCACGCCCCCTTCCCCACGCCCCCTTCCCCACGCCCCCTTCCCCACGCCCCCTTCCCCACGCCCCCTTCCCCACGCCCCACTCCCCATCCCCACTCCCCACTCCCCACTCCCCACTCCCCACTCCCCACTCCCCGTCCCCACTCCCCGTCCCCACTCCCCGTCCCCACTCCCCGTCCCCACTCCCCGTCCCCACTCCCCGTCCCCACTCCCCGTCCCCACTCCCCTTCCCCACTCCCCTTCCCCACTCCCCGTCCCCACTCCCCGTCCCCACTCCCCGTCCCCACTCCCCGTCCCCAATCCCCGTCCCCACACCCCGTCCCCACACCCCGTCCCCACACCCCGTCCCCACACCCCGTCCCCACACCCCGTCCCCACACCCCGTCCCCACACCCCGTCCCCACACACCCCGTCCCCACACCCCGTCCCCACACCCCGTACCCACTCCCCACTCCCCATCCCCACTCCCCATCCCCACTCCCCATCCCCACTCCTCACTCCCCACTCCTCACTCCCCACTCCCCACTCCCCGTCCCCACTCCCCGTCCCCACTCCCCGTCCCCACTCCCCTTCCCCACTCCCGGTCCTCACTCCCCGTCCCCACTCCCCGTCCCACTCCCCGTCCCCACTCCCCGTCCCCACTCCCCGTCCCCACTCCCCTTCCCCACTCCCGGTCCTCACTCCCCGTCCCCACTCCCCGTCCCCACTCCCCGTCCCCACTCCCCGTCCCCACTCCCCGTCCCCACTCCCCGTCCCCACTCCCCCTCCCCACTCCCCCTCCCCACTCCCCCTCCCCACTCCCCCTCCCCACTCCCCCTCCCCACTCTCCCTCCCCACTCTCCCTCCCCACTCTCCCTCCCCACTCTCCCTCCCCACTCTCCCTCCCCACTCTCCGTCCCCACTCTCCGTCCCCACTCTCCGTCCCCACTCTCCGTCCCCACTCTCCGTCCCCACTCTCCGTCCCCACTCACCGTCACCACACCCCGTCCCCACTCCCCGTCCCCACTCCCCGTCCCCACTCCCCGTCCCCACTCCCCGCCCGCACTCCCCGCCCGCACTCCCCGCCCGCACTCCCCGTCCCCACTCCCCGTAGCCACTCACCGTCCCCACTCACCGTCCCCACTCACCGTCCCCACTCACCGTCCCCACTCACCGTCCCCACTCACCGTCCCCACTCTCCGTCCCCACTCTCCGTCCACACTCTCCGTCCCCACTCCCCGCCCCCACCCCCCGCCCCCACCCCCCGCCCCCACCCCCCGCCCCCACTCCCCGCAGCCACTCCCCGCAGCCACTCACCGTCCCCACTCCCCGTAGCCACTCACCGTCCCCACTCACCGTCCCCACTCACCGTCCCCACGCCCCGTCCCCACGCCCCGTCCCCACGCCCCCTCCCCACGCCCCCTCCCCACGCCCCCTCCCCACGCCCCCTCCCCACGCCCCCTCCCCACGCCCCCCTCCCCACGCCCCCTCCCCACGCCCCCTCCCCACGCCCCCTCCCACGCCCCCTCCCCACGCCCCCTCCCCACGCCCCCTCCCCACGCCCCCTCCCCACGCCCCCTCCCCACGCCCCCTCCCCCACGCCCCCTCCCCACGCCCCCTCCCCACGCCCCCTCCCCACGCCCCCTCCCCACGCCCCCTCCCCACGCCCCCTCCCCACGCCCCCTCCCCACGCCCCCTCCCCACGCCCCCTCCCCACGCCCCCTCCCCACGCCCCCTCCCCACGCCCCCTCCCCACGCCCCCTCCCCACGCCCCCTCCCCACGCCCCCTCCCCACGCCCCCTCCCCACGCCCCGTCCCCACTCGCCGTCCCCACTCGCCGTCCCCACTCGCCGTTCCCCACTCGCCGTTCCCCACTCGCCGTTCCCCACTCGCCGTTCCCCACTCGCCCGTCCCCACTCGCCCGTCCCCACTCCCCCTCCCCACTCCCCTCTCCCCACTCCCCTCTCCCCACTCCCCACTCCGCACTCCCCACTCCCCACTCCCCACTCCCCACTCCCACTCCCCACTCCCCACTCCCCAGTCCCCACAACCCGTCCCCACACCCCGTCCCCACACCCCGTCCCCACACCCCGTCCCCACAACCCGTCCCCACACCCCGTCCCCACACCCCGTCCCCACACCCCGTCCCCACACCGCGTCCCCACACCGCGTCCCCACACCCCGTCCCCACACCCCGTCCCCACACCCCGTCCCCACACCCCGTCCCCACACCCCGTCCCCACTCCCCGTCCCCACTCCCCGTCCCCACTCCCCGTCCCCACTCCCCGTCCCCACTCCCCGTCCCCACTCCCCGTCCCCACTCCCCGTCCCCACTCCCCGTTCCCACTCAATATAGCCACTCCCCGTCCCCACTCCCCGTCCCCACACCCCGTCCCCACTCCCCACTCCCCGTCCCCACTCCCCGTCCCCACTCCCCGTCCCCACACCCCGTCCCCACTCCCCGTCCCCACTCCCCGTCCCCACTCCCCGTCCCCACTCCCCGTCCCCACAACCCGTCCCCACAACCCGTCCCCACACCCCGTCCCCACAACCCGTCCCCACAACCCGTCCCCACACCCCGTCCCCACACCCCGTCCCCACACCCCGTCCCCACACCCCGTCCCCACACCCCGTCCCCACACCCCGTCCCCACACCCCGTCCCCACTCCCCACTCCCCACTCCCCATCCCCACTCCCCATCCCCACTCCCCACTCCCCACTCCCCACTCCCCACTCCCCACTCCCCTTCCCCACTCCCCTTCCCCACTCCCGGTCCCCACTCCCGGTCCCCACTCCCGGTCCCCACTCCCCGTCCCCACTCCCCGTCCCCACTCCCCGTCCCCACTCCCCGTCCCCACTCCCCGTCCCCACTCCCCGTCCCCACTCCCCGTCCCCAATCCCCGTCCTCAATCCCCCTCCCCACTCCCCCTCCCCACTCCCCCTCCCCACTCCCCCTCCCCACTCCCCCTCCCCACTCCCCCTCCCCACTCTCCTTCCCCACTCTCCCTCCCCACTCTCCCTCCCCACTCTCCGTCCCCACTCCCCGTCCCCACTCCCCGTCCCCACTCCCCGTCCCCACTCCCCGTCCCCACTCCCCGTCCCCACTCCCCGTCCCCACTCACCGTCCCCACTCACCGTCCCCACTCACCGTCCCCACTCACCGTCCCCACTCTCCGTCCCCACTCTCCGTCCCCACGCCCCGTCCCCACGCCCCGTCCCCACGCCCCGTCCCCACGCCCCGTCCCCACGCCACGTCCCCACCCCCCGTCCCCACCCCCCGTCCCCACCCCCCGTCCCCACCCCCCGTCCCCACGCCCCGTCCCCACGCCCCGTCCCCACGCCCCGTCCCCACCCCCCGTCCCCACCCCCCGTCCCCACCCCCCGTCCCCACCCCCCGTCCCCACCCCCCGTCCCCACCCCCCGTCCCCACCCCCCGTCCCCACCCCCCGTCCCCACCCCCCGTCCCCACGCCCCGTCCCCACGCCCCGTCCCCACGCCCCGTCCCCACGCCCCGTCCCCACGCCCCGTCCCCACGCCCCGTCCCCACGCCCCGTCCCCACGCCCCGTCCCCACGCCCCGTCCCCACGCCCCGTCCCCACGCCCCGTCCCCACGCCCCGTCCCCACGCCCCGTCCCCACGCCCCGTCCCCACGCCCCGTCCCCACTCCCCGTCCCCACTCCCCGTCCCCACTCCCCGTCCCCACTCCCCGTCCCCACTCCCCGTCCCCACTCTCCGTCGCCACTCACCGTCCCCACACTCCGTCCCCTCTCATGGTCCCCACTCCCCGTCCCCGCTCCCCGTCCCCGCACCCCCGTCCCCGCTCACCGTCCCCGCTCCCCGTCCCCGCTCCCCGTCCCCTCTCACCGTCCCCACTCCCGGTCCCCATTCCCCGTCCCCACTCCCCGTACCCACACCCCGCCCCCTCTCCCCGCCCCCACTCCCCGTCCCCTCTCACCGTCCCCTCTCCCGGTCCCCTCTCCCGGTCCCTTCTCCCGGTCCCCTCTCCCGGTCCCCACTCCCCGCCCCCTCTCCCGCCCCTCTCCCCGCCCCCTCTCCCCGCCCCCTCTCCCCGCCCCCTCTCCCGCCCCCTCTCCCCGCCCCCTCTCCCCGCCCCCTCTCCCCGCCCCCTCTCCCCGCCCCCTCTCCCCGCCCCCTCTCCCCGCCCCCTCTCCCCGCCCCCTCTCCCCGCCCCCTCTCCCCGCCCCCTCTCCCCGCCCCCTCTCCCCGCCCCCTCTCCCCGCCCCCTCTCCCCGCCCCCTCTCCCCGCCCCCTCTCCCCGCCCCCACTCCCCGCCCCCTCTCCCCGCCCCCTCTCCCCGCCCCGTCTCACCGTCCCCTCTCCCCGTCCCCTCTCCCCGTCCCCTCTCCCCGTCCCCTCTCCCCGTCCCCTCTCCCCGTCCCCCTCTCCCCGTCCCCTCTCCCCGTCCCCTCTCCCCGTCCCCTCTCCCCGTCCCCTCTCCCCGTCCCCTCTCCCGTCCCCTCTCCCCGTCCCCTCTCCCCGTCCCCTCTCCCCGTCCCCTCTCACAGTCCACACTCCCCGTCCCCTCTCACCGTCCCCTCTCCCCGTCCCCGCTCCCCGCTCCCCGTCCCCACTCCCCACTCCCCGTCCCCACTCCCCACTCCCCGTCCCCACTCCCCGTCCCCACACCCCGTCCCCACACCCCGTCCCCACACCCCGTCCCCACTCCCCGTCCCCACTCCCCGTCCGCACTCACTGGAACCACCCCCCGTCCCCACTCTCCGTCCCCACTCCCCGTCCCCACTCCCCGTCCGCACTCACTGGAACCACCCCCCGTCCCCACTCTCCGTCCCCACTCTCCGTCCCCACTCTCCGTCCCCACTCTCGGTCCCCACTCTCGGTCCCCTCTCACCGTCCCCACTCCCCGTCCCCACTCCCCGTCCCCACTCCCCGTCCCCACTCCCCGTAGCTACTCACCGTCCGTCCCCACTCTCCGACCCCACTCACCGTAGCCACTCACCGTCCCCTCTCTCCGTCCCCTCTCTCCGTCCCCTCTCTCCGTCCCCTCTCTCCGTCCCCTCTCTCCGTCCCCTCTCTCCGTCCCCTCTCTCCGTCCCCTCTCACCGTCCCCGCTCCCCGTCCCCGCTCCCCGTCCCCGCTCATCGTCCCCGCTCCCCGTCCCCGCTCCCCGTCCCCGCTCCCCGTCCCCGCTCCCCGTCCCGCTCACCGTCCCCGCTCCACACTCACCGTCCCCACTTACCGTCCCCACTCCCCACTACCCACTCCCCGTCCCCGCTCCCCGTACCCGCTCCCCGTCCCCGCTCCACACTCACCGTCCCCACTTACCGTCCCCACTCCCCACTCCCCACTCCCCACTCCCCACTCCCCACTCCCCACTCCCCGTCCCCACTCCCCGTCCCCACTCCCCGTCCCCACTCCCCGTCCCCACTCCCCGTCCCCACTCCCCGTCCCCACTCCCCGTCCCCACTCAATGTAGCCACTCCCGGTCCCCACTTCTCGTCCCCACTGCTCGTCCCCACTGCTCGTCCCCACTGCTCGTCCCCACTCACCGTCCCCACTCACCGTCCCCACTCACCGTCCCCACTCACCGTCACAACGCCCCGTCACAACTCACCGTCCCCGCTCACTGTCCCCGCTCACCGTCCCCGCTCACCGTCCCCGCTCACCGTCCCCGCTCCCCACTCCCCGTCCCCGCTCACCGTCCCCGCTCACCGTCCCCGCTCACCGTCCCCGCTCACCGTCCCCGCTCACCGTCCCCGCTCCCCGCTCCCCGTCCCCGCTCACCGTCCCCTCTCCCCGTCCCCGCTCCCCGTCCCCGCTCCCCGTCCCCGCTCCCCGTCCCCGCTCCCCGTCCCCACTCCCCGTCCCGACTCTCCGTCCCCAGTCACTGGAACCACTCTCCGTCCCCACTCTCGGTCCCCTCTCACCGTCCCCACTCCCCGTAGCTACTCACCGTCCGACCCCACTCACCGTCCCCTCTCACCGTCCCCTCTCACCGTCCCCTCTCACCGTCCCCGTTCCCCGTCCCCGATCCCCTTCCCCGCACCCCGTCCCCGCTCCCCACTCCCCGTCCCCACTCCCCGTCCCCACTCACCGTCCCCACTCACCGTCCCCACTCCCCGTCCCCACTCACCGTCCCCTCTCACCGTCCCCTCTCACCGTCCCCTCTCACCGTCCCTCTCACCGTCCCCGTTCCCCGTCCCCGATCCCCTTCCCCGCACCCCGTCCCCGCTCCCCTCTCACCGTCCCCACTCACCGTCCCCTCTCACCGTCCCCTCTCACCGTCCCCGCTCCCCGTCCCCACTCCCCGTCCCCGCACACCGTCCCCTCTCCCCGTCCCCTCTCCCCGTCCCCTCTCCCCGTCCCCACTCCGCGTCCCGACTCTCCGTCCCCAGTCACTGGAACCACTCACCGTCATCACTCTCCGTCCCCACTCCCCGTAGCTACTCACCGTCCGTCCCCACTCTCCGACCCCACTCACCGTCCCCACTCACCGTCCCCTCTCACCGTCCCCTCTCACCGTCCCCACTCCCCGTCCCCACTCCCTGTCCCCACTCCCCGTCCCCACTCCCCGTCCCCACTCACCGTCCCCACTCCCCATCCCCACTCACCGTCCCCACTCCCCGTCCCCTCTCCCCGTCCCCACTCCCCGTCCCCACTCCCCGTCCCCACTCACCGTCCCCACTCCCCGTCCCCACTCACCGTCCCCACTCCCCATCCCCACTCACCGTCCCCCATCACCGTCCCCTCTCCCCGTCCCCACTCCCCGTCCCCATTCACCGTCCCCTCTCACCGTCCCCTCTCACCGTCCCCACTCCCCATCCCCACTCCCCATCCCCACTCACCGTCCCCACTCCCCGTCCCCACTCCCCGTCCCCACTCAACGTCCCCCATCACCGTCCCCTCTCCCCATCCCCACTCCCCGTCCCCACACCCCGTCCCCACACCCCGTCCCCACACCCCGTCCCCACACCCCGTCCCCACTCCCCGTCCCCACTCCCCGTCCCCACTCCCCGTCCCCACTCCCCGTCCCCACTCCCCGTCCA
>NW_027142140.1:0-28289 GCF_036365525.1 Heterodontus francisci | reverse complement strand
TCAAACTAAGGCAACCCCTCAAACTAAGGCAACCCGTCAAACTAAGGCAACCCGTCAAACTAAGGCAACCCCTCAAACGAAGGCAACCCCTTAAACTAAGGCAACCCCTCAAACGAAGGCAACCCCTCAAACGAAGGCAACCCCTCAAACGAAGGCATCCGCTCAAACTAAGGCAGATTCTCAAACTAAGGCATCACATCAAACTAAGGCAACCCCTCAAACGAAGGCAACCCCTCAAACGAAGGCATCCGCTCAAACTAAGGCAGATTCTCAAACTAAGGCAACCCGTCAAACTAAGGCTACCCCTCAAACGAAGGCAACCCCTCAAACTAAGGCAACCCCTCAAATCAAGGCAACCCCTCAAAATAAGGCTACCCGTCAAACTAAGGCAACCCCTCAAACTAAGGCAGACTCTCAAAATAAGGCAACCGCTCAAACTAAGGCAGACTCTCAAACTAAGGGAACCCCTCAAACTGAGGCAGACTCTCAAAATAAGGCAACCGCTCAAACAAAGGAAGACTCTCAAACTAAGTGAACCCCTCAAACGAAGGCAGACTCTCAATCTGAGGCAACCCCTCAAACTAAGGCAACCTCTCAAACTAAGGCAGACTCTCAAACTCAGGCAACCCCTCAAAATAAGGCAGACTCTCAAACTAAGGCAACCCCTCAAACTAAGGCAACCCGTCAAACTAAGGCAGACTCTCAAACTAAGGCAACCCCTCAAACTAAGTCAACCGCTCAAACTAAGGCAACCCCTCAAACTAAGGCATCCCGTCAAACTAAGGCAGACTCTCAAACTAAGGCAACCCCTCAAACTAAGGCATCCCGTCAAATTAAGGCAGACGCTCAAACTACGGCAACAACTAAAACTAAGGCAGTCTGGAAACTAAGGCAAAAGCTCAAACTAAGGCAACCGTTCTAACTAAGGCAGACTCTCAAAATAAAGCAACTGCTGAAACTAAGGCAGACTCTCAAACTAAGGGAACCCCTCAAACTAAGGCAGACTCTCAAACTGAGGCAACCGCTCAAACTAAGGCAGCCCCACAAAATGAGGCATCCGCTCAAACTAAGGCAACCTCTCAAACTAAGGCAGCCGCTCAAACTGAGGCAACCCCTCAAACTAAGGCAACCTCTCAAACTAAGGCAACCCCTCAAACGAAGTCAGACGCTCAAACGAAGGCAACCCCTCAAACTCAGGCAGCCGCTCAAACTAAGGCAGCCGCTCAAACGAAGGCAACCCCTCAAACTAAGGCAACCTCTCAAACAGAGGCAACCCCTCAAACGAAGTCAGCTGCTCAAACTAAGGCAACCCCTCAAACTAAGGCAACCTCTCAAACTAAGGCAACGCCTCAAACTAAGGCAACCCTTCAAACTAAGCCAACCCCTCAAATGAAGGCAACCCCTCAAACTAAGGCAACCCTTCAAACGAAGGCAACCCCTCAAACTTAGGCAACGCCTAAAACTAAGGCAGATTCTCAAACTAAGGCAAAACCTCAAAATAAGGCAACTCCTCAAACTAAGGCAACTCCTCAAACGAAGGCAGATTCTCAAACTAAGGCAACCCCTCAAACTAAGGCAACCCGTCAAACTAAGGCAACCCCTCAAACTAAGGCAACCCGTCAAACTAAGACAACCCCTCAAACTAAGGCAACCCGTCAAACTTAGGCAACCCCTCAAACTAAGGCAACCCGTCAAACTAAGGCAGACTCTCAAACTACGGCAACAACTAAAACTAAGGCAGTCTCTCAAACTAAGGCAAAAGCTCAAACTAAGGCAACCGTTCAAACTAAGGCAACCCCTCAAAATAAGGCAGACTCTCAAACTAAGGCAACCCCTCAAAATAAGGCAACCCGTCAAACTAAGGCAGACTCTCAAACTAAGTCAACCGCTCAAACTAAGTCAACCGCTCAAACTAAGGCAACCCCTCAAACTAAGGCATCCCGTCAAACTAAGGCAGACTCTCAAACTAAGGCAACCCCTCAAACTAAGGCATCCCGTCAAATTAAGGCAGACGCTCAAACTACGGCAACAACTAAAACTAAGGCAGTCTCTGAAACTAAGGCAAAAGCTCAAACTAAGGCAACCGTTCTAACTAAGGCAGACTCTCAAAATAAAGCAACCGCTGAAACTAAGGCAGACTCTCAAACTAAGGGAACCCCTCAAACTAAGGCAGACTCTCAAACTGAGGCAACCGCTCAAACTAAGGCAGCCCCACAAACTGAGGCATCCGCTCAAACTAAGGCAACCTCTCAAACTAAGGCAGCCGCTCAAACTAAGGCAACCCCTCAAACTAAGGCAACCTCTCAAACTAAGGCAACCCCTCAAACGAAGTCAGACGCTCAAACGAAGGCAACCCCTCAAACTCAGGCAGCCGCTCAAACTAAGGCAGCCGCTCAAACGAAGGCAACCCCTCAAACTAAGGCAACCTCTCAAACTGAGGCAACCCCTCAAACGAAGTCAGCCGCTCAAACTAAGGCAACCCCTCAAACTAAGGCAACCTCTCAAACTAAGGCAACCCCTCAAACTAAGGCAACCCTTCAAACTAAGCCAACCCCTCAAATGAAGGCAACCCCTCAAACTAAGACAACCCCTCAAACTAAGGCAGACTCTCAAAATAAGGCAACAGCTCAAACTAAGGCATACTCTCAAACTCAGGGAACCCCTCAAACTAAGGCAGACTCTCAAACTGAGGCAACCCCTCAAACTAAGGCAACCTCTCAAACTAAGGCAGACTTTCAAACTCAGGCAACCCCTCAAACTGAGGCAGACTCTCAAACTAAGGCAACCCCTCAAACTAATGCAGACTCTCAAACTGAGGCAACCGCTCAAACTAAGGCAGCCCCTCAAACTGAGGCAACCGCTCAAGCTAAGGCAAACTCTCAAACTAAGGCAGACTCTCAAACTCAGGCAACACCTCAAACTAAGGCAGACTCTCAAACTAAGGCAACCCCTCAAACTAAGGCAGACTCTCAAACTAAGGCAACCCCTCAAAAAAAGGCAAACGCTCAATCTAAGGCAACCTCTCAAACTAAGGCAACCCCTCAAATTAAGGCAACCCGTCAAACGAAGGCAACCCGTCAAACTAAGGCAACCCCTCAAACTAAGGCAACCCCTCAAACGAAGTCAGACGCTCAAACGAAGGCAACCCCACAAACTCAGGCAGCCGCTCAAACTAAGGCAGCCGCTCAAACGAAGGCAACCCCTCAAAGTAAGGCAACCTCTCAAACTGAGGCAACCCCTCAAACGAAGTCAGCCGCTCAAACTAAGGCAACCCCTCAAACTAAGGCAACCTCTCAAACTAAGGCAACCCCTCAAACTAAGGCAACCCTTCAAACTAAGCCAACCCCTCAAATGAAGGCAACCCCTCAAACTACGGCAACCCCTCAAACTAAGGCAGACTCTCAAAATAAGGCAACAGCTCAAACTAAGGCATACTCTCAAACTCAGGGAACCCCTCAAACTAAGGCAGACTCTCAAACTGAGGCAACCCCTCAAACTAAGGCAACCTCTCAAACTAAGGCAGACTTTCAAACTCAGGCAACCCCTCAAACTAAGGCAGACTCTCAAACTAAGGCAACCCCTCAAACTAAGGCAGACTCTCAAACTGAGGCAACCGCTCAAACTAAGGCAGCCCCTCAAACTGAGGCAACCGCTCAAGCTAAGGCAAACTCTCAAACTAAGGCAGACTCTCAAACTAAGGCAACCCCTCAAACTAAGGCAGACTCTCAAACTAAGGCAACCCCTCAAAAAAAGGCAAACGCTCAATCTAAGGCAACCTCTCAAACTAAGGCAACCCCTCAAATTAAGGCAACCCGTCAAACGAAGGCAACCCGTCAAACTAAGGCAACCCCTCAAACTAAGGCAACCCCTCAAACGAAGGCAACCCCTCAAACTAAGGCAACCCCTCAAACGTAGGCAACCCCTCAAACTTAGGCAACCCCTCAAACTAAGGCAACTCCACAAACTAAGGCAACTCCTCAAACTAAGGCAGATTCTCAAACTGAGGCAACCGCTCGAACTAAGGCAACCTCTCAAACTAAGCCAGACTCTCAAACTCAGGCAACCCCTCAAACTAAGGCAGACTCTCAAACTAAGGCAACCCCTCAAACTAAGGCAGACTCTCAAACTAGGGCAACCGCTCAAACTAAGGCAACCCCTCAAAAAAAGGTAACCGCTCAATCTAAGGCAACCGCTCAAACTAAGGCAACCCCTCAAACTAAGGCAACCCGTCAAACTAAGGCAACCCCTCAAACGAAGGCAACCTCTCAAACTAAGGCAACCCCTCAAACGAAGGCAACCCCTCAAACTAAGGCAGATTCTCAAACTAAGGCATCACATCAAACAAAGGCAACTGCTAAAACTAAGGCAACTCCTCAAACTAAGGCAACCCCTCAAACTAAGGCAACCCGTCAAACTAAGGCTACCCCTCAAACTAAGGCTACCCCTCAAACGAAGGCAACCCCTCAAACTAAGGCAACCCGTCAAACTAAGGCAACCCCTCAAACGAAGGCAACCCGTCAAACTAAGGCAACCCGTCAAACTAAGGCTACCCGTCAAACGAAGGCAACCCCTCAAACTAAGGCAACCCCTCAAACTGAGGCAGACTCTCAAACTAAGGCAGGCTCTCAAACTGAGGCAACCCCTCAAACTAAGGCAACCTCTGAAACTAAGGCAGACTCTCAAATTCAGGCAACCCCTCAAACTAAGGCAGACTCTCAAACTAAGGCAACCCCTCAAACTAAGGCAACTCCTCAAACTAAGGAAACTCCTCAAATTAAGGGAGATTCTCAAACTAAGGTAACCCCTCAAACAAAGGCAACCCGTCAAACTAAGGCTACCCCTCAAACTAAGGCAAACCCTCAAACTAAGGCAACCCGTCAAACTAAGGCAACCCCTCAAACTAAGGCAACCCGTCAAACTAAGGCAACCCCTCAAACTAAGGCAACCCCTCAAACTAAGGCAGACTCTCAAAATAAGGCAACCGCTCAAACTAAGGCAGACTCTCACACTAAGGGAACGCCTCAAACTAAGGCAACCCCTCAAACTAAGGCAACCCCTCAAACTAAGGCAACCCGTCAAACTAAGGCAACCCCTCAAACTAAGGCAACCCCTCAAACTAAGGCAGACTCTCAAACTCAGGCAACCCCTCAAACTAAGGCAACCTCTCAAATTAAGGCAGATTCTCAAACTCAGGCAACCCCTCAAACTAAGGCAGACTCTCAAACTAAGGCAACCCCGCAAACTAAGGCAGACTCTCAAACTAAGGCAACCCCTCAAACTAAGGCAGACTCTCAAACTAAGGCAACCCCGCAAACTAAGGCAACCCGTCAAACTAAGGCTACCCGTCAAACGAAGGCAACCCCACAAACTAAGGCAACCTCTGAAACTAAGGCAGACTCTCAAATTCAGGCAACCCCTCAAACTAAGGCAGACTCTCAAACTAAGGCAGACTCTCAAACTAAGGCAGGCTCTCAAACTGAGGCAACCCCTCAAACTAAGGCAACCTCTGAAACTAAGGCAGACTCTCAAATTCAGGCAGCCCCTCAAACTAAGGCAGACTCTCAAACTAAGGCAACCCCTCAAACTAAGGCAACTCCTCAAACTAAGGAAACTCCTCAAATTAAGGGAGATTCTCAAACTAAGGTAACCCCTCAAACAAAGGCAACCCGTCAAACTAAGGCTACCCCTCAAACTAAGGCAAACCCTCAAACGAAGGCAACCTGTCAAACTAAGGCAACCCCTCAAACTAAGGCAGACTCTCAAAATAAGGCAACCGCTCAAACTAAGGCAGACTCTCACACTGAGGGAACGCCTCAAAATAAGGCAACCCCTCAAACTAAGGCAACCCCTCAAACTAAGGCAACCCGTCAAACTAAGGCAACCCCTCAAACTAAGGCAACCCGTCAAACTAAGGCAACCTCTCAAATTAAGGCAGATTCTCAAACTCAGGCAACCCCTCAAACTAAGGCAGACTCTCAAACTCAGGCAACCCCTCAAACTAAGGCAACCTCTCAAATTAAGGCAGATTCTCAAACTCAGGCAACCCCTCAAACTAAGGCAGACTCTCAAACTAAGGCAACCCCTCAAACTAAGGCAACCCGTCAAACTAAGGCAACCCCTCAAACGAAGGCAACCCGTCAAACTAAGGCAACCCCGCAAACTAAGGCAACCCGTCAAACTAAGGCTACCCGTCAAACGAAGGCAACCCCTCAAACTAAGGCAACCCCTCAAACTAAGGCAGACTCTCAAACTAAGGCAGACTCTCAAACTAAGGCAGACTCTCAAACTGAGGCAACCCCTCAAACTAAGGCAACCTCTGAAACTAAGGCAGACTCTCAAATTCAGGCAACCCCTCAAACTAAGGCAGACTCTCAAACTAAGGCAACCCCTCAAACTAAGGCAACTCCTCAAACTAAGGAAACTCCTCAAATTAAGGGAGATTCTCAAACTAAGGTAACCCCTCAAACAAAGGCAACCCGTCAAACTAAGGCAACCCGTCAAACTAAGGCAACCCCTCAAACTAAGGCAACCCCTCAAACTAAGGCAACCCGTCAAACTAAGGCAACCCCTCAAACTAAGGCAACCCCTCAAACTAAGGCAGACTCTCAAAATAAGGCAACCGCTCAAACTAAGGCAGACTCTCACACTAAGGGAACGCCTCAAACTAAGGCAACCCCTCAAACTAAGGCAACCCCTCAAACTAAGGCAACCCGTCAAACTAAGGCAACCCCTCAAACTAAGGCAACCCCTCAAACTAAGGCAGACTCTCAAACTCAGGCAACCCCTCAAACTAAGGCAACCTCTCAAATTAAGGCAGATTCTCAAACTCAGGCAACCCCTCAAACTAAGGCAGACTCTCAAACTAAGGCAACCCCTCAAACTAAGGCAGACTCTCAAACTGAGGCAACCGCTCAAATTAAGGCAGCCCCTCAAACTGAGGCAACCGCTCAAACTAAGGCAACCTCTCAAACTAAGGCAGACTCTCAAACTCAGGCAACAACTCAAACTAAGGCAGACTCTCAAACTAAGGCAACCCCTCAAAAAAAGGCTAACGCTCAATCTAAGGCAACCGCTGAAACTAAGGCAACCCCTCAAATTAAGGCAACCCGTCAAACGAAGGCAACCCGTCAAACTAAGGCAAACCCTCAAACTAAGGCAACCCGTCAAACTAAGGCAACCCCTCAAACGAAGGCAACCCCTCAAACTGAGGCAACCCCTCAAACGAAGGCAACCCCTCAAACTTAGGCAACCCCTCAAACTAAGGCAACCCGTCAAACTAAGGCAACCCCTCAAACTAAGGCAACCCGTCAAACTAAGGCAACCCGTCAAACTAAGGCAACCCCTCAAACGAAGGCAACCCCGCAAACGAAGGCAACCCCTCAAACGAAGGCAACCCCTCAAACTTAGGCAACCCCTCAAACTAAGGCAGATTCTCAAACTAAGGAAACACCTCAAACTAAGGCAACTCCACAAACTAAGGCAACTCCACAAACTAAGGCAACTCCTCAAACTAAGGCAGATTCTCAAACTAAGGCAACCCCTCAAACTAAGGCAACCACTCAAAATAAGGCTACCCCTCAAACGAATGCAACCCCTCTAACTAAGGCAACCCGTCAAACTAAGGCAACCCCTCAAACTAAGGCAACCCGTCAAACTAAGGCAACCCCTCAAACTAAGGCAACCCCTCAAAATAAGGCACACTCTCAAAATAAGGCAAACGCTCAAACTAAGGCAGACTCTCAAACTAAGGGAACCCCTCAAACTAAGGCAACCCGTCAAACTAAGGCAACCCCTCAAACTAAGGCAACCCGTCAAACTAAGGCAGTCTCTCAAACTGAGGCAAAAGCTCAAACTAAGGCAACCGTTCAAACTAAGGCAGACTCTCAAAATAAGGCAACCGCTCAAACTAAGGCAGACTCTCAAACTCAGGCAACCCCTCAAACTAAGGCAGACTCTCAAACTAAGGCAACCCCTCAAACTAAGGCAGACTCTCAAACTCAGGCAACCCCTCAAACTAAGGCAGACTCTCAAACTAAGGCAACCGCTCAAACTAAGGCAACCCCTCAAAAAAAGGCAACCGCGCAATCTAAGGCAACCGCTCAAACTAAGGCAACCCCTCAAACTAAGGCAACCCCTCAAACTAAGGCAACCCGTCAAACTAAGGCAACCCGTCAAACTAAGGCAACCCCTCAAACGAAGGCAACCCCTCAAACTAAGGCAACCCCTCAAACGAAGGCAACCCCTCAAACTAAGGCAGATTCTCAAACTAAGGCATCACATCAAACTAAGGCAACTGCTAAAACTAAGGCAACTCCTCAAACTAAGGCAACCCCTCAAACTAAGGCTACCCGTCAAACTAAGGCTACCCCTCAAAGGAAGGCAACCCCTCAAACTAAGGCAACCCCTCAAACTAAGGCAACCCTTCAAAGTAAAGCAACCCCTCAAACTAAGGCAACCCGTCAAACTGAGGCAACCCCGCAAACTAAGGCGATCTCTCAAAATAAGGCAACCGCTCAAACTAAGGCAGACTCTCAAACTAATGGAACCCCTCCAACTAAGGCAACCCGTCAAACTAAGGCAACCCCTCAAACTAAGGCAACCCGTCAAACTAAGGCAACCCGTCAAACTGAGGCAACCCCTCAAACTAAGGCAGACTCTCAAAATAAGGCAACCGCTCAAACAAGGGCAGACTCTCAAACTAAGGGAACCCCTCAAACTAAGGCAGACTCTCAATCTGAGGCAACCCCTCAAACTAAGGCAACCTCTCAAACTAAGGCAGACTCTCAAACTCAGGCAACCCCTCAAAATAAGACAGATTCTCAAACTAAGGCAACCCCTCAAACTAAGGCAACCCGTCAAACTAAGGCAGACTCTCAAACTGAGGCAACCCCTCAAAAAAAGGCAACCGCTCAATCTAAGGCAACCGGTCAAACTAAGTCAACCCGTCCAACTAAGGCAGACTCTCAAACTGAGGCAACCCCTCAAAAAAAGGCAACCGCTCAAACTAAGGCAACCCCTCAAACTAAGGCAACCCCTCAAACTAAGGCAGACTCTCAAACTAAGGGAACCCCTCAAAAAAAGGCAACCGCTCAATCTTAGGCAACCGCTCAAACTAAGGCAACCCGTCAAACTAAGGCAACCCCTCAAACTAAGGCAACCCCTCAAACTAAGGCAACCCCTCAAACTAAGGCATCCCGTCAAACTCAGGCAGACTCTCAAACTAAGGCAACCCGTCAAACTAAGGCAACCCGTCAAACTAAGGCAACCCCTAAAACTAAGGCAACCCCTCAAACTAAGGCATCCCGTCAAACGAAGGCAGACTCTCAAACTACGGCAACAACTAAAACTAAGGCAGTCTCTCAAACTAAGGCAAAAGCTCAAACTAAGGCAACCGTTCAAACTAAGGCAGACTCTCAAAATAAAGCAACCGATCAAACTAAGGCAGACTCTCAAACTAAGGGAACCCCTCAAACTAAGGCAGACTCTCAAACTGAGGCAACCTCTCAAACTAAGGCAGCCCCTCAAACTGAGGCATCCGCTCAAACTAAGGAAACCTCTCAAACTAAGGCAGACTCTCAAACTCAGGCAACACCTCAAACTAAGGCAGACTCTCAAACTAAGGCAACCCCTCAAACTAAGGCAGACTCTCAAACTAAGGCAACCGCTCAAACTAAGGCAACCCCTCAAAAAAAGGCAACCGCTCAATCTAACGCAACCGCTCAAACTAAGGCAACCCCTCAAACTAAGGCAACCGCTCAAACTAAGGCAACCCCTCAAAAAAAGGCAACCGCTCAATCCAAGGCAACCGCTCAAACTAAGGCAACCCCTCAAACTAAGGCAACCCGTCAAACTAAGGCAACCCCTCAAACGAAGGCAACCCCTCGAACTAAGGCAACCCCTCAATCGAAGGCAACCCCTCAAACTTAGGCAACCCCTCAAACTAAGGCAACACCTCAAACTAAGGCAACTCCTCAAACTAAGGCAACTCCTCAAACTAAGGCAACTCCTCAAATTAAGGCAGATTCTCAAACTAAGGCAACCCCTCAAACTAAGGCGGACTCTCAAAATAAGGCAACCGCTCAAACTAAGGCAGACTCTCAAACTAAGGGTACCCCTCCAACTAAGGCAACCCCTCAAACTAAGGCAACCCCGCAAACTAAGGCGGACTCTCAAAATAAGGCAACCGCTCAAACTAAGGCAGACTCTCAAACTAAGGGTACCCCTCCAACTAAGGCTACCCGTCAAACTAAGGCAACCCCTCCAACTCAGGCAACCCCTCAAACTAAGGCAACCCCTCAAACTAAGGCGGACTCTTAAAATAAGTCAACCGCTCAAACTAAGGCAGACTCTCAAACTAAGGGAACCCCTCCAACTAAGGCAACCCGTCAAACTAAGGCAACCCCTCAAACTAAGGCAGACTCTCAAAATAAGGCAACCGCTCAAACTGAGGCAACCCCTCAAACTAAGGCAACCCCTCAAACTAAGGCATCCCGTCAAACTAAGGCAGACTCTCAAACTACGGCAACAACTAAAACTAAGGCTGTCTCTCAAACTAAGGCAAAAGCTCAAACTAAGGCAACCGTTCAAACTAAGGCAGACTCTCAAAATAAAGCAACCGCTCAAACTAAGGCAGACTCTCAAACTAAGGGAACCCCTCAAACTAAGGCAGACTCAAACTGAGGCAACCTCTCAAACTAAGGCAGCCCCTCAAACTGAGGCATCCGCTCAAACTAAGGCAGACTCTCAAACTAAGGCAACCGCTCAAACTAAGGCAACCCCTCAAAAAAAGGCAACCGCTCAATCTAAGGCAACCGCTCAAACTAAGGCAACCCCTCAAACTAAGGCAACCGCTCAAACTAAGGCAACCCCTCAAAAAAAGGCAACCGCTCAAACTGAGGCAACCCCTCAAACTAAGGCAACCCGTCAAACTAAGGCAACCCCTCAAACGAAGGCAACCCCTCAAACTAAGGCAACCCCTCAAACGAAGGCAACCCCTCAAACTTAGGCAACCCCTCAAACTAAGGCAGATTCTCAAACTAAGACACACCTCAAACTAAGGCAACTACTCAAACTAAGGAAACTACTCAAATTAAGGCAGATTCTCAAACTAAGGCAACCCCTCAAACTAAGGCAACCCGTCAAACTAAGGCTACCCCTCAAACGAAGGCAACCCCTCAAACTAAGGCAACCCCTCAAACTAAGGCAACCTGTCAAACGAAGGCAACCCGTCAAACTAAGGCAACCCCTCAAACTCAGGCAACCCGTCAAACTAAGGCAACCCCTCAAACTAAGGCAACCCCACAAACTAAGGCAGACTCTCAAAATAAGGCAAACGCTCAAACTAAGGCAGCCTCTCACACTAAGGGAACGCCTCAAACTAAGGCAACCCGTCAAACTAAGGCAACCCCTCAAACTAAGGCATCCCGTCAAACTAAGGCAACCACTCAAACTAAGGCAACCCCTCAAACTAAGGCAGACTCTCAAAATAAGGCAACAGCTCAAACTAAGGCAGACTCTCAAACTGAGGCAACCCCTCAAACTAAGGCAACCTCTCAAACTAAGGCAGACTCTCAAACTCAGACAACCCCTCAAACTAAGGCAGACTCTCAAACTAAGGCAACCCCTCAAACTAAGGCAGACTCTCAAACTGAGGCAACCGCTCAAACTAAGGCAGCCCCTCAAACTGAGGCAACCGCTCAAACTAAGGCAGCCTCTCAAACTAAGGCAGACTCTCAATCTCAGGCAGCACCTCAAACTAAGGCAGACTCTCAAACTAAGGCAACCCCTCATAAAAAGGCAACCGCTCAATCTAAGGCAACCGCTCAAACTAAGGCAACCCCTCCAACTAAGGCAACCCCTCAAACTAAGGCAACCCGTCAAACTAAGGCAACCCCTCAAACTAAGGCAACCCCTCAAATTAAGTCAACCCCTCAAACGAAGGGAACCCCTCAAACTTAGGCAACCCCTCAAACTAAGGCAGATTCTCAAACTAAGGCAACATCTCAAACTAAGGCAACTCCTCAAACTAAGGAAACTCCTCAAATTAAGGCAGATTCTCAAACTAAGGCAACCCCTCAAACGAAGGCAACCTGTCAAACTAAGGCAACCCGTCAAACTAAGGCAACCCCTCAAACTAAGGCAACCCGTCAAACTAAGGCAACCCCTGAAACTAAGGCAACCCCTCAAACTAAGGCAGACTCTCAAACTAAGGCAGACTCTTAAAATAAGGCAACAGCTCAAACTAAGGCATACTCTCAAACTCAGGGAACCCCTCAAACTAAGGCAGACTCTCAAACTGAGGCAACCCCTCAAACTAAGGCAACCTCTCAAACTAAGGCAGACTCTCAAACTAAGGCAACCCCTCAAACTAAGGCAGACTCTCAAACTAAGGCGACCCCTCAAACGAAGGCAACCCCTCAAACTAAGGCAACCCCTCAAACTAAGGCAACCCGTCAAACTAAGGCAACCCCTCAAACTAAGGCAACCCGTCAAACTAAGGCAACCCCGCAAACTAAGGCGGACTCTCAAAATAAGACAACCGCTCAAACTAAGGCAGACCCTCAAACTAAGGGAACCGCTCAAACTAAGGCAACCCGTCAAACTAAGGCAACCCGTCAAACTAAGGCAACCCGTCAAACTAAGGCAGACTCCCAAAATAAGGCAACCGCTCAAACAAGGGCAGACTCTCAAACTAAGGGAACCCCTCAAACTAAGGCAGACTCTCAATCTGTGGCAACCTCTCAAACTAAGGCAGACTCTCAAACTCAGGCAATCCCTCAAAATAAGATAGACTCTCAAACTAAGGCAACCCCTCAAACTAAGGCAACCCGTCAAACTAAGGCAGACTCTCAAACTGTGGCAGCCCCTCAAACTAAGTCAACCGCTCAAACTAAGGCAACCCGTCAAACTAAGGCATCCCGTCAAACTAAGGCAACTCGTCAAACTGAGGCAGACTCTCAAACTAAGGCAACCCATCAAACTAAGGCAACCCCTCAAACTAAGGCATCCCGTCAAACTAAGGCAGACTCTCAAACTAAGGCAGCCCCTCAAACTAAGGCAACCCCTCAAACTAAGGCATCCCGTCAAACTAAGGCAGACTCTCAAACTACGGCAACAACTAAAACTAAGGCAGTCTCTCAAACTAAGGCAAAAGCTCAAACTAAGGCAACCGTTCAAACTAAGGCAGACTCTCAAAATAAAGCAACCGCTCAAACTAAGGCAGACTCTCAAACTAAGGGAACCCCTCAAACTAAGGCAGACTCTCAAACTGAGGCAACCTCTCAAACTAAGGCAGCCCCTCAAACTGAGGCATCCGCTCAAACTAAGGCAACCTCTCAAACTAAGGCAGACTCTCAAACTCAGGCAACACCTCAAACTGAGGCAGACTCTCAAACTAAGGCAACCCCTCAAACTAAGGCATCCCGTCAAACTAAGGCAACCCCTCAAACGCAGGCAACCCCTCAAACTAAGGCAACCCCTCAAACTAAGGCAACCCCTCAAACGAAGGCAACCCCTCAAACTTAGGCAACCCCTCAAACTAAGGCAGATTCTCAAACTAAGGCAACACCTCAAACTAAGGCAACTCCTCAAACTAAGGAAACTCCTCAAATTAAGGCAGATTCTCAAACTAAGGCAACCCCTCAAACTAAGGCAACCCGCCAAACTAAGGCTACCCCTCAAACGAAGGCAACCCCTCAAACTAAGGCAACCCCTCAAACTAAGGCAACCTGTCAAACGAAGGCAACCCGTCAAACTAAGGCAACCCCTCAAACTAAGGCAACCCCTCAAACTAAGGCAACCCCTCAAACTAAGGCAGACTCTCAAAATAAGGCAACCGCTCAAACTAAGGCAGCCTCTCACACTAAGGGAACGCCTCAAACTAAGGCAACCCCTCAAACTAAGGCAACCCCTCAAACTAAGGCAACCCGTCAAACTAAGGCAACCCCTCAAACTCAGGGAACCCCTCAAACTAAGGCAGACTCTCAAACGGAGGCAACCCCTCAAACTAAGGCAACCTCTCAAACTAAGGCAGACTCTCAAACTCAGGCAAGCCCTCAAACTAAGGCAGACTCTCAAACTAAGGCAACCCCTCAAACTAAGGCAGACTCTCAAACTGAGGCAACCGCTCAAACTAAGGCAGCCCCTCAAACTGAGGCAACCGCTCAAACTAAGGCAGCCTCTCAAACTAAGGCAGACTCTCAATCTCAGGCAACACCTCAAACTAAGGCAGACTCTCAAACTAAGGCAACCCCTCAAAAAAAGGCAACCGCTCAAACTAAGGCAACCCCTCAAACTAAGGCAACCCGTCAAACTAAGGCAACCCCTCAAACTAAGGCAACCCCTCAAATTAAGGCAACCGCTCAAACGAAGGGAACCCCTCAAACTTAGGCAACCCCTCAAACTAAGGCAGATTCTCAAACTAAGGCAACAGCTCAAACTAAGGCAACTCCTCAAACTAAGGAAACTCCTCAAATTAAGGCAGATTCTCAAACGAAGGCAGCCCCTCAAACTAAGGCAACCCCTCAAACTAAGGCAGATTCTCAAACTAAGGCATCACATCAAACTAAGGCAACTGCTAAAACTAAGGCAACTCCTCAAACTAAGGCAACCCCTCAAACTAAGGCAACCCGTCAAACTAAGGCTACCCCTCAAACGAAGGCAACCCCTCAAACGAAGGCAACCCCTCAAACTAAGGCAACCCGTCAAACTAAGGCAACCCCTCAAACTAAGGCAACCCGTCAAACTGAGGCAACCCCGCAAACTAAGGCAGACTCTCAAAATAAGACAACCGCTCAAACTAAGGCAGACTCTCAAACTAAGGGAACCCCTCCAACTAAGGCAACCCGTCAAACTAAGGCAACCCCTCAAACTAAGGCAACCCCTCAAACTAAGGCAGACTCTCAAAATGAGGCAACCGCTCAAACAAGGGCAGACTCTCAAACTAAGGCAACCTCTCAAACTAAGGCAGACTCTCAAACTCAGGCAACCCCTCAAAATAAGACAGACTCTCAAACTAAGGCAACCCCTCAAACTAAGGCAACCCGTCAAACTAAGGCAGACTCTCAAACTGAGGCAACCCCTCAAACTAAGTCAACCGCTCAAACTAAGGCAACCCCTCAAACTAAGGCATCCCGTCAAACTAAGGCAGACTCTCAAACTAAGGCAGCCCCTCAAACTAAGGCAACCCCTCAAACTAAGGCAACCCGTCAAACTAAGGCAACCCCTCAAACTAAGGCATCCCGTCAAACTAAGACAGACTCTCAAACTAAGGCAACCACTCAAACTAAGGCAACCCCTCAAAAAAAGGCAACCGCTCAATCTAAGGCAACCGCTCAAACTAAGGCAACCCCTCAAACTAAGGCAACCGCTCAAACTAAGGCAACCCCTCAAAAAAAGGCAACCGCTCAATCTAAGGCAACCGCTCAAACTAAGGCAACCCCTCAAAAAAAGGCAACCGCTCAATCTAAGGCAACCGCTCAAACTGAGGCAACCCCTCAAACTAAGGCAACCCGTCAAACTAAGGCAACCCCTCAAACGAAGGCAACCCCTCAAACTAAGGCAACCCCTCAAACGAAGGCAACCCCTCAAACTTAGGCAACCCCTCAAACTAAGGCAGATTCTCAAACTAAGACAACACCTCAAACTAAGGCAACTCCTCAAACTAAGGAAACTCCTCAAATTAAGGCAGATTCTCAAACTAAGGCAACCCCTCAAACTAAGGCAACCCGTCAAACTAAGGCTACCCCTCAAACGAAGGCAACCCCTCAAACTAAGGCAACCCCTCAAACTAAGGCAACCTGTCAAACGAAGGCAACCCGTCAAACTAAGGCAACCCCTCAAACTAAGGCAACCCGTCAAACTAAGGCAACCCCTCAAACTAAGGCAACCCCTCAAACTAAGGCAGACTCTCAAAATAAGGCAAACGCTCAAACTAAGGCAGCCTCTCACACTAAGGGAACGCCTCAAACTAAGGCAACCCGTCAAACTAAGGCAACCCCTCAAACTAAGGCAACCAGTCAAACTAAGGCAACACCTCAAACTAAGGCAACCCCTCAAACTAAGGCAGACTCTCAAAATAAGGCAACCCCTCAAACTAAGGCAGCCCCTCAAACTGAGGCAACCGCTCAAACTAAGGCAGCCTCTCAAACTAAGGCAGACTCTCAATCTCAGGCAGCACCTCAAACTAAGGCAGACTCCCAAACTAAGGCAACCCCTCATAAAAAGGCAACCGCTCAATGTAAGGCAACCGCTCAAACTAAGGCAACCCCTCAAACTAAGGCAACCCCTCAAATTAAGGCAACCCTTCAAACGAAGGGAACCCCTCAAACTTAGGCAACCCCTCAAACTAAGGCAGATTCTCAAACTAAGGCAACACCTCAAACTAAGGCAACTCCTCAAACTAAGGAAACTCCTCAAATTAAGGCAGATTCTCAAACTAAGGCATCCCCTCAAACGAAGGCAACCCCTCAAACTAAGGCAACCCGTCAAACTAAGGCAACCCCTCAAACTAAGGCAGACTCTCAAACTAAGGCAACCCCTCAAACTAAGGCAACCCGTCAAACTAAGGCAACCCCTCAAACTAAGGCAGACTCTCAAACTGAGGCAAACCCTCAAACTAAGGCAACCCCTCAAACTAAGGCAGACTCTCAAAATAAGGCAACCTCTCAAACTAAGGCAGCCTCTCACACTAAGGGAACGCCTCAAACTAAGGCAACCCCTCAAACTAAGGCAACCCGTCAAACTAAGGCAACCCCTCAAACTAAGGCAGACTCTTAAAATAAGGCAACAGCTCAAACTAAGGCATACTGTCAAACTCAGGGAACCCCTCAAACTAAGGCAGACTCTCAAACTGAGGCAACCCCTCAAACTAAGGCAGACTCTCAAACTAAGGCAACCCCTCAAACTAAGGCAACCCGTCAAACTAAGGCAACCCCGCAAACTAAGGCGGACTCTCAAAATAAGACAACCGCTCAAACTAAGGCAGACTCTCAAACTAAGGGAACCCCTCCAACTAAGGCAACCCGTCAAACTAAGGCAACCCCTCAAACTAAGGCAACCCGTCAAACTAAGGCAACCCGTCAAACTGAGGCAACCCGTCAAACTAAGGCAACCCGTCAAACTGAGGCAACCCCTCAAACTAAGGCAGACTCTCAAAATAAGCAACCGCTCAAACTAAGGCAGACTCTCAAACTGAGGGAACCCCTCTAACTGAGGCAGACTCTCAAACTGAGGCAACCGCTCAAACTAAGGCAGCCCCTCAAACTGAGGCAACCGCTCAAACTAAGGCAGCCCCTCAAACTGTGGCAACAGCTCAAATTAAGGCAACCTCTCAAACTAAGGCAGACTCTCAAACTCAGGCAACACCTCAAACTAAGGCAGACTCTCAAACTAAGGCAACCCCTCAAACTAAGGCAGACTCTCAAACTAAGGCAACCGCTCAAACTAAGGGAACCCGTCAAACTAAGGCAGATTCTCAAACTAAGGCAACCCCTCAAACTAAGGCAACCCGTCAAACTAAGGGCACCCCTCAAACTAAGGCAACCCCTCAAACTAAGGCAGACTCTCAAAATAAAGCAACCGCTCAAACTAAGGCAGACTCTCAAACTAAGGGAACCTCTCATACTAAGGAAGACTCTCAAACTGAGGCAACCCCTCAAAATAAGGCAACCTCTCAAACTAAGGCAGACTCTCAAATTCAGACAACCCCTCAAACTAAGGCAGACTCTCAAACTAAGGCAACCCCTCAAACTAAGGCAACCCGTCAAACTAAGGCAGACTCTCAAACTAAGGCAACCCCTCAAACTAAGGCAACCGCTCAAACTAAGGCAACCCCTCAAACTAAGGCACCCCGTCAAACTAAGGCAGACTCTCAAACTGAGGCAGCCCCTCAAACTAAGGCAACCCCTCAAACTAAGGCAACCCGTCAAACTAAGGCAAACCCTCAAACTAAGGCAACCTCTCAAACTCAGGCAGACTCTCAAATTCAGGCAACCCCTCAAACTAAGGCAGACTCTCAAACTAAGGCAACCCCTCAAACTAAGGCAACCCGTCAAACTAAGGCAGACTCTCAAACTAAGGCAACCCCTCAAACTAAGGCAACCCCTCAAACTAAGGCAGACTCTCAAACTAAGGCAACCCCTCAAACTAAGGCAGACTCTCAAACTGAGGCAACCGCTCAAACTAAGGCAGCGCCTCAAACTGAGGCAACCGCTCAAACTAAGGCAACCTCTCAAACTAAGGCAGACTCTCAAACTCAGGCAACACCTCAAACTAAGGCAGACTCTCAAACTAAGGCAACCCCTCAAACTAAGGCAGAGTCTCAAACTAAGGCAACCGCTCAAACTGAGGCAACCCGTCAAACTAAGGCAGATTCTCAAACTAAGGCAACCCCTCAAACTAAGGCAACCCGTCAAACTAAGGCTACCCCTCAAACGAAGGCAACCCCTCAAACTAAGGCAACCCCTCAAACTAAGGCAACCCGTCAAACTAAGGCAACCCCTCAAACTAAGGCAGCCTCTCACACTAAGGGAACGCCTCAAACGAAGGCAACCCGTCAAACTAAGGCAACCCCTCAAACTAAGGCAACCCGTCAAACTAAGGCAACCCCTCAAACTAAGGCAACCCCTCAAACTAAGGCAGACTCTCAAAATAAGGCAACAGCTCAAACTAAGGCATACTCTCAAACTCAGGGAACCCCTCAAACTAAGGCAGACTCTCAAACTGAGGCAACCCCTCAAACTAAGGCAACCTCTCAAACCACGGCAGACTCTCAAACTCAGGCAACCCCTCAAACTAAGGCAGACTCTCAAACTAAGGCAACCCCTCAAACTAAGGCAGACTCTCAAACTAAGGCAACCGCTCAAACTGAGGCAACCCGTCAAACTAAGGCAGATTCTCAAACTAAGGCAACCCCTCAAACTAAGGCAACCCGTCAAACTAAGGGCAGCCCTCAAACTAAGGCAACCCCTCAAACTAAGGCAGACTCTCAAAATAAGGCAGCCGCTCAAACTAAGGCAGACTCTCAAACTAATGGAACCTCTCAAACTAAGGCAGACTCTCAAACTGAGGCAACCCCTCAAACTAAGGCAACCTCTCAAACTAAGGCAGACTCTCAAATTCAGGCAACCCGTCAAACTAAGGCAGACTCTCAAACTAAGGCAACCCCTCAAACTAAGGCAACCCGTCAAACTAAGGCAGACTCTCAAACTAAGGCAACCCCTCAAACTAAGGCTGACTCTCAAACTGAGGCAACCGCTCAAACTAAGGCAGCCCCTCAAACTGAGGCAACCGTTCAAACTAAGGCAACCTCTCAAACTAAGGCAGACTCTCAAACTGAGGCAACACCTCAAACTAAGGCAGACTCTCAAACTAAGGCAACCCCTCAAACTAAGGCAGACTCTCAAACTAAGGCAACCGCTCAAACTGAGGCAACCCGTCAAACTAAGGCAGATTCTCAAACTAAGGCAACCCCTCAAACTAAGGCAACTCGTCAAACTAAGGGCACCCCTCAAACTAAGGCAACCCCTCAAACTAAGGCAGACTCTCAAAATAAGGCAACCGCTCAAACTAAGGCAGACTCTCAAACTAAGGGAACCTCTCAAACTGAGGCAGACTCTCAAACTGAGGCAACCCCTCAAACTAAGGCAACCTCTCAAACTAAGGCAGACTCTCAAATTCAGGCAACCCCTCAAACTAAGGCAGACTCTCAAACTAAGGCAACCCCTCAAACTAAGGCAACCCGTCAAACTAAGGCAGACTCTCAAACTAAGGCAACCCCTCAAACTAAGGCAACCGCTCAAACTAAGGCAACCCCTCAAACTAAGGCAACCCCTCAAACTAAGGCAGACTCTCAAACTGAGGCAGCCCCTCAAACTAAGGCAACCCCTCAAACTGAGGCACCCGTCAAACTAAGGCAACCCCTCAAACTAAGGCAACCCATTAAACGAAGGCAGACTCTCAAACTACGCAACAACTAAAACTAAGGCAGTCTCTCAAACTAAGGCAAAAGCTCAAACTCAGGCAACCGTTCAAACTAAGGCAGACTCTCAAAATAAGCAACCGCTCAAACTAAGGCAGACTCTCAAACTAAGGGAACCCCTCTAACTGAGGCAGACTCTCAAACTGAGGCAACCGCTCAAACTAAGGCAGCCCCTCAAACTGAGGCAACCGCTCAAACTAAGGCAACCTCTCAAACTAAGGCAGACTCTCAAACTCAGGCAACACCTCAAACTGAGGCAGACTCTCAAACTAAGGCAACCCCTCAAACTAAGGCAGACTCTCAAACTAAGGCAACCGCTCAAACTAAGGCAACCCCTCAAAAAAAGGCAACCCCTCAAATTAAGTCAACCCGTCAAACGAAGGCAACCCGTCAAACTAACGCAACCCCTCAAACTAAGGCAACCCGTCAAACTAAGGCAACCTCTCAAACGAAGGCAACCACTCAAACTAAGGCAACCCCTCAAACGAAGGCAACCCCTCAAACTTAGGCAACCCCTCAAACTAAGGCAGATTCTCAGACTGAGGCAACACCTCAAACTAAGGCAACTCCACAAACTAAGGCAACTCCTCAAACTAAGGCAGATTCTCAAACTAAGGCAACCCCTCAAACTAAGGCAACCCGTCAAACTAAGGCTACCCCTCAAACTGAGGCAACCGCTCAAACTAAGGCAGCCCCTCAAACTGTGGCAACAGCTCAAATTAAGGCAACCTCTCAAACTAAGGCAGACTCTCAAACTCAGGCAACACCTCAAACTAAGGCAGACTCTCAAACTAAGGCAACCCCTCAAACTAAGGCAGACTCTCAAACTAAGGCAACCGCTCAAACTAAGGCAACCCGTCAAACTAAGGCAGATTCTCAAACTAAGGCAACCCCTCAAACTAAGGCAACCCGTCAAACTAAGGGCACCCCTCAAACTAAGGCAATCCCTCAAACTAAGGCAGACTCTCAAAATAAAGCAACTGCTCAAACTAAGGCAGACTCTCAAACTAAGGGAACCTCTCATACTAAGGAAGACTCTCAAACTGAGGCAACCCCTCAAAATAAGGCAACCTCTCAAACGAAGGCAGACTCTCAAATTCAGACAACCCCTCAAACTAAGGCAGACTCTCAAACTAAGGCAACCCCTCAAACTAAGGCAACCCGTCAAACTAAGGCAGACTCTCAAACTGAGGCAGCCCCTCAAACTAAGGCAACCCCTCAAACTAAGGCAACCCGTCAAACTAAGGCAAACCCTCAAACTAAGGCAACCTCTCAAACTAAGGCAGACTCTCAAATTCTGGCAACCCCTCAAACTAAGGCAGACTCTCAAACTAAGGCAACCCCTCAAACTAAGGCAACCCGTCAAACTAAGGCAGACTCTCAAACTAAGGCAACCCCTCAAACTAAGGCAACCCCTCAAACTAAGGCAGACTCTCAAACTCAGGCAACCCCTCAAACTAAGGCAGACGCTGAAACTGAGGCAACCGCTCAAACTAAGGCAGCGCCTCAAACTGAGGCAACCGCTCAAACTAAGGCAACCTCTCAAACTAAGGCAGACTCTCAAACTCAGGCAACACCTCAAACTAAGGCAGACTCTCAAACTAAGGTAACCCGTCAAACTAAGGCAGATTCTCAAACTAAGGCAACCCCTCAAACTAAGGCAACCCGTCAAACTAAGGGCACCCCTCAAACTAAGGCAACCCCTCAAACTAAGGCAGACTCTCAAAATAAGGCAACCGCTCAAACTAAGGCAGACTCTCAAACTAAGGGAACCTCTCAAACTGAGGCAGACTCGCAAACAGAGGCAACCCCTCAAACTAAGGCAATCTCTCAAACTAAGGCAGACTCTCAAATTCAGGCAACCCCTCAAACTAAGGCAGTCTCTCAAACTACGGCAACCCCTCAAACTAAGGCAACCCGTCAAACTAAGGCAGAATCTCAAACTAAGGCAACCCCTCAAACTAAGGCAACCGCTCAAACTAAGGCAACCCCTCAAACTAAGGCAACCCCTCAAACTAAGGCAGACTCTCAAACTGAGGCAGCCCCTCAAACTAAGGCAACCCCTCAAACTGAGGCACCCGTCAAACTCAGGCAACCCCTCAAACTAAGGCAACCCGTCAAACGAAGGCAGACTCTCAAACTACGCAACAACTAAAACTAAGGCAGTCTCTCAAACTAAGGCAAAAGCTCAAACTCAGGCAACCGTTCAAACTAAGGCAGACTCTCAAAATAAGCAACCGCTCAAACTAAGGCAGACTCTCAAACTAAGGGAACCCCTCTAACTGATGCAGACTCTCAAACTGAGGCAACCGCTCAAACTAAGGCAGCCCCTCAAACTGAGGCAACCACTCAAACTAAGGCAACCTCTCAAACTAAGGCAGACTCTCAAACTCAGGCAACGTCTCAAACTGAGGCAGACTCTCAAACTAAGGCAACCCCTCAAACTAAGGCAGACTCTCAAAATAAGGCAACCGCTCAAACTAAGGCAGACTCTCAAACTAAGGGAACCTCTCAAACTGAGGCAGACTCTCAAACTGAGGCAACCCCTCAAACTAAGGCAACCTCTCAAACTAAGGCAGACTCTCAAATTCAGGCAACCCCTCAAACTAAGGCAGACTCTCAAACTAAGGCAACCCCTCAAACTAAGGCAACCCGTCAAACTAAGGCAGACTCTCAAACTAAGGCAACCCCTCAAACTAAGGCAACCGCTCAAACTAAGGCAACCCCTCAAACTAAGGCAACCCCTCAAACAGGCAGACTCTCAAACTGAGGCAGCCCCTCAAACTAAGGCAACCCCTCAAACTGAGGCACCCGTCAAACTAAGGCAACCCCTCAAACTAAGGCAACCCATTAAACTAAGGCAGCCGCTCCAACTAAGACAATCCCTCAATCTAAGGCAACCCCTCAAACTAAGGCAACCCCTCAATGTAAGGCAACCCCTCAAACTAAGGCAACCCCTCAATATAAGGCAACCCCTCAATCTAAGGCAGCCGCTCAAACTAAGGCAACCCCTCAATCTAACGCAACCCCTCAATCTAAGGCAACCCCTCAATCTAAGGCAGCCGCTCAAACTATGGCAACCCCTGAAACTAAGGCAGACTCTCAAACTAAGGCAACCCCTCAGAACTAAGGGAGACTCTCAAACTAAGGCACCAGCTCAAACTAAGGCAACCCCTCAAAATCAGGCAGACTGTCAAACTAAGGCAGCATCTCCAATGAAGGGAACCCCTCAAACAAAGGCAGACTGTCAAACTAAGGCAACCCCTGAAACGAAGGCAGACTCTCAGACTACGGGAGGAGCTCAAACTCAGGCAACCCCTCAAAAAAAGGCAGACTCTCAAACTAAGGAAACCCCTCAAACAAGGCAACCCCTCAAACTACGGCAGCAGCTCAAACTAAGGCAACCCCTCAAACAACGGCAGACTCTCAAACTAAGGCAACCCGTAAAACTAAGGCAACCTCTCAAACGAAGGCAACCCCTCAAACTAAGGTAGACTCTCAAACTATGGCAGCAGCTCAAAGAAAGGCAACCCCTCAAACTAAGGCAACCGCTCAAACTAAGGCAGACACTCAAACTGTGGGAGCAGCTCAAACAAAGGCAACCCCTCAAATTAAGGCAGACTCTCAAACTATGGCAGCAGCTCAAACAAAGGCAACCCCTCAAACTAAGGCAACCCCTCAAACTGAGGCAGACTCTCAAACTAAGGCAGCAGCTCAAAATAAGGCAACCCCTCAAACTAAGGCAGACTCTCAAACTAAGGCAGCAGCTCAAAATAAGGCAACCCCTCAAACGAAGGCAGCAGCTCAAACGAAGGCAGACTCTCAAATTAAGGCAGACTCTCTAACTAAGGCAACCCCGCAAACTAAGGCAAACCCTCCAACTGAGGAAACACCTCAAACTAATGCAGACACTCAAATGTTGGCAACACCTCAAACTAAGGCAGCAGCTCAAACTAAGGCAAACCCTCAAATTAAGGCAACCCCTCAAACTAAGGCAGCAGCGCAAACTAAGGCAACCCCTCAAACTAAGGCAACCCCTCAAACTAAGGCAGACTCTCAAACTAAGACAACCCCTCAAACGAAGGCAGCAGCTCAAACGAAGGCAACCCTTCAAACTAAGGCAACCCCTCAAACTAAGGCAAACCCTCAAACTGAGGCAACACCTCAAACTAATGCAGACACTCAAACGTTGGCAACACCTCAAAATAAGGCAACCCCTCAAATTATGGCAATCCCTCAAACTAAGACAACCCCTCAAACGAAGGCAGCAGCTCAAACGAAGGCAACCCCTCAAACTAAGGCAAACTCTCAAAATAAGGCAACCCCTCAAATTAAGGCAATCCCTCATACTAAGGCAACCCCTCAAACTAAGGCAACCCCTCAAACTAAGGCAGACTCTCAAACTAAGGCAACCCCGCAAACTAAGGCAACCCCTCAAACTAAGGCAACACCTCAAACTAATGCAGACTCTCAAACATTGGCAACACCTCAAATTAAGGCAACCCCTCAAACTTAGGCAGCACCTCAAACTAAGGCATCCCCTCAAACGAAGGCAACCCCTGAAATTAAGGCAACCCCTCAAACTAAAGCAGCAGCTCAAACTAAGGCAACCCCACACACTGAGGCAACCCCTCAAACTAAAGCAGCAGCTCAAACTAAGGCAACCCCTCAAACTGAGGCAACCCCTCAAACTATTGCAGACTCTCAAACTAAGGCAACCCCTCATACTAAGGCAACCCCTCAAATTAAGTCCACTCCTCAAACTAAGGCAGACTCTCAAACTAAGGCAGCAGCTCAAACTAAGGGAACCCCACAAACTGAGGCAACCCCTCAAACAAAGGCAACCCCTCAAACTAAGGCAGCAGCTCAAACGAAGGCTCCACCTCAAACAAAGGCAACCGCTCAAACTGAGGCAGCAGCTCAAATTAAGGCAACCCCTCAAGCTAATCATACTCTCAAACTAAGGCAACAGCTCAAAATAAGGCAGACTCTCAAACTAAGGCAACCCATCAAACTAAGGCGGACTCTCAAACGAAGGCAACCCCTCAAACTAAGGCAACCCCTCAAACTAAGGCAGACTCTCAAACTAAGGCAACCCCTGAAACTAAGGCAGACTCTCAAACTACGGCAGCAGCTCAAACTAAGGCAACCACTCAAACAAAGGCAGACTCTCAAACTAAGGCAAACCCTCAAACAAAGGCAACCCCTCAAACTAAGGCAGCAGCTCAAACTAAGGAAACCACTCAAATTAAGGCAGACTGTCCAACTAAGGCAACCCCTGTAACTAAGGCAGACTCTCAAAATACGGCAGCAGCTCAAACTAAGGCAACCCCTCAAACAAAGGCAGACTCTCAAACTAAGGCAAACCCTCAAACAAAGGCAACCCCTCAAACTAAGGCAGCAGCTCAAACTAAGGAAACCACTCAAACAAAGGCAGACTCTCAAACTAAGGCAAACCCTCAAACTAAGGCAACCCCTCAAACAAAGGCAGACTCTCAAACTAAGGCAAAAGCTCAAACTATGGCCGCAGCTCAAACAAAGGCAACCCCTCAAACTAAGGCAACCCCTCAAACTGAGGCAGACTCTCAAACTAAGGCAGCAGCTCAAAATAAGGCAACCCCTCAAACTAAGGCAGAATCTCAAACGAAGGCAACCCCTCAAACTCAGGCAGCAGCTCAAACGAAGGCAGAATCTCAAATTAAGGCAGACTCTCTAACTAAGGCAACCGCTCAAACGAAGGCAACCCTCAAACTAAGGCAGCAGCACAAACGAAGGCAGACGCTCAAATTCAGGCACACTCTCTAACTGAGGCAACCCCGCAAACTAAGGCAAACCCTCAAACTGAGGCAACACCTCAAACTAATGCAGACACTCAAACGTTGGCAACCCCTCAAACTAATGCAGACTCACAAACTAAGGCAACCCCTCAAACTAAGGCAGACTCTCAAACTAAGGCAGCAGCTCAAAATTAGGCAGACTATCAAAATCAGGCAGCAGCTCAAACTAAGGCAACCCCTCAAACTAAGGCAGACTCTCAAACTGAGGCAGCAGCTCAAACTAAGGCAACCCCTCAAACTGAGGCAACCCCTCAAACTAATGCAGTCTCTCAAACTAAGGCAGCAGCTCAAAATAAGGCAGACTCTCAAACTGAGGCAGCAGCTCAAACTAAGGCAACCCCTCAAACTAAGGCAAACCCTCAAACTAATGCAGTCTCTCAAACTAAGGCAGCAGCTCAAAATAAGGCAGAGTCTCAAACTAAGGCAATCCCTCATACTAAGGCAGACTCTCAAACTAAGGCAACCCCGCAAACTAAGGCAAACTCTCAAAATAAGGCAACCCCTCAAATTAAGGCAATCCCTCAAACTAAGACAACCCCTCAAACGAAGGCATCAGCTCAAACGAAGGCAAGCCCTCAAACTAAGGCAACCCCTCAAACGAAGGCAGACTCTCAAACTAAGACAACCCCTCAAACGAAGGCAGCAGCTCAAACGAAGGCAACCCTTCAAACTAAGGCAACCCCTCAAACTAAGGCAGACTCTCAAACTAAGGCAACCCCTCAAACTAAGGTAACCCCTCAAACTCAGGCAGACTCTCAAACTAAGGCAACCCCGCAAACTAAGGCAACCCCTCAAACTAAGGCAACACCTCAAACTAATGCAGACTATCAAACATTGGCAACACCTCAAATTAAGGCAACCCCTCAAACTTAGGCAGCACCTCAAACTAAGGCAACCCCTCAAACGAAGGCAACCCCTGAAATTAAGGCAACCCCTCAAACTAAAGCAGCAGCTCAACCTAAGGCAACCCCTCAAACTGAGGCAACCCCTCAAACTGTTGCAGACTCTCAAACTAAGGCAACCCCTCAAACTAAGGCAACCCCTCAAATTAAGTCCACTCCTCAAACTAAGGCAGACTCTCAAACTAAGGCAGCAGCTCAAACTAAGGGAACCCCTCAAACTGAGGCAACCCCTCAAACAAAGGCAACCGCTCAAACTAAGGCAGCAGCTCAAACTAAGGCAACCCCTCAAACAAAGGCAGACTCTCAAACTAAGGCAACCCCTGAAACTAAGGCAGACTCTCAAACTAAGGCAGCAGCTCAAACTAAGGCAACCCCTCAAACAAAGGCAGACTCTCAAACTAAGGCAACCCCTGAAACTAAGGCAGACTCTTAAACTAAGGCAGCAGCTCAAACTAAGGCAGCCCTCAAACAAAGGCAGACTCTCAAACTAAGGCAGCAGCTCAAACTAAGGCAACCCCTCAAACAAAGGCAGACTCTCAAACTAAGGCAACCCCTGAAACTAAGGCAGACTCTCAAACTACGGCAGCAGCTCAAACTAAGGCAACCCCTCAAACTAAGGCAGCAGCTCAAACTAAGGAAACCACTCAAATTAAGGCAGACTGTCCAACTAAGGCAACCCCTCAAACAAAGGCAGACTGTCAAACTCAGGCAACCGCTCAAACTATGGCAGCAGCTCAAATAAAGGCAACCCCTCAAACTAAGGCAACCCCTCAAACTGAGGCAGACTCTCAAACTAAGGCAGCAGCTCAAAATAAGGCAGACTCTCAAACTAAGGCAGAATCTCAAACGAAGGCAACCCCTCAAACTAAGGCAGCAGCTCAAACGAAGACAGACGCTCAAATTAAGGCACACGCTCTAACTGAGGCAACCCCGCAAACTAAGGCAAACCCTCAAACTGAGGCAACACCTCAAACTAAAGCAGACACTCAAACGTTGGCAACCCCTCAAACTAAGGCAACCCCTCAAACTAAGGCAGACTCTCAAACTAAGGCAGCAGCTCAAACTAAGGCAACCCCTCAAACTGAGGCAACCCCTCAACCTCAGGCAACCCCTCAAACTAATGCAGTCTCTCAAACTAAGGCAGCAGCTCAAAATAAGGCAGACTCTCAAACTAAGGCAGCAGCTCAAACTAAGGCAACCCCTCAAACTCAGGCAACCCCTCAAACTCAGGCAACCCCTCAAACTAATGCAGTCTCTCAAACTAAGGCAGCAGCTCAAAATAAGGCAGACTCTCAAACTGAGGCAGCAGCTCTAACTAAGGCAACCCCTCAAACTGAGGCAACCCCTCAAACTAATGCAGTCTCTCAAAATAAGGCAGCAGCTCAAAATAAGGCAGAGTCTCAAACTAAGGCAGCAGCTCAAACTCAGGCAACCACTCAAACTAAGGCAGCAGCTCAAACTAAGGCAACCACTCAAGCTAAGGCAACCCTCAAACTAATACAGTCTCTCGAACTAAGGCAGCAGCTCAAAATATGGCAGACTCTCAAACTAAGGCAACCCCTCAAACTAAGG